>NW_022900949.1:26625130-26633467 GCF_012274545.1 Fukomys damarensis
CCCGGCCCCAGCCACGGCTCTGCCCTCCCGCCCCTGCTCCCCTGTCCATCCCCAAGAGGTGACTCTCGCCATCCCTTTCGCAGAACCAGTGTCCTGGTGGGGGCCCCCAAAGCCAACACCAGCCAGCCAGACATCCTGGAAGGGGGAGCCGTGTACGCCTGTCCCTGGCCCGCCCAGGGGTCTGCATCCTGCAAGCAGATACCGTTCGACACCACCAGTAAGTGACGATGTTTGTCTTGCGGACTGTAGCCCTAGTTTGAAAGAACCAGTGCCGTCGCGGGCCGAACGTCCCGTTTCCTTTGTGCTCCTTTTGCCCGTGTGACAAGTCCAGGTGGCTCGACCCCAAGTTAGAAGATCTTGTGAACCCCAAGGAAGGTGCGATGAATTTCCACCCTGAGCGTCAGGGGCACCCTTGCACCTTCCTTCCTCGCTGACCAGAGGTGAGCGTGTTGAGAGTGAGGGCGTACTTTGGAAAAATACAGAAGTTCTATCTCCTAGCCTTGACTTTGGACAGGATCTGGTTGCTTCCCTGCGAGAGATGTGTGAAAAGAGTTCCTTAGCGTTTCCGCTGTCCAAAGTGCATCAAACCTGATCCTCACTCTGTGTTTGCTGCTTAATTCTTTATAGAAAGAAAGAATTTTCTTTCAAAATATTGGACGTCAGATGCAAACTAGTACAGGCAGAGTGTGGATGGAGTACTTTCATTTCCAAAATCCCTAGACAGATGTTTCTTATTTAATTAAAGGGAAAATACATTTTAAACAATTCAGTCTGGTTATGTTTCCTCTGGTGTTTTTTCTTTGGGTCCTGAGAAAATAATTTAAAAGTAATGCTTTTGAAAACGCTAACACTGAGTGTTTTAATCGGTACCACCAAAACTTAGCGAATTCAGATGATATGTATTATCAGAAAGCAAATACCTCTTTCCAGAAAAATGTGATGGTGTTGACTCAAGTGACATCTTTGTTGACCATTTAAACTATCCAGTGCACTGCACAACTATTTTATGACATCATTCTTGATTTTGGTGTGTTTTTGTTGTTTGTGTGAGTTTCGAATGTATGTCAGATGTCCATTTTCAAAACAATTCTGATGAAATCACTTGGGTGCTGTACACTGGTTCCTTTAATGTGTATGTTGAAAGAGAAAATAATTTCAGTTTTCAATATGGAAATTACTTCAAATAAAAATTTCCATGTATTACCTTGCATTATGACCAAATTAGGAAAGTCTTTTATGAAATCATTTTAAAATTCCATTTTTCATGCTTAGCTATATATGGTCACAATAGCTTATTTGCCCTTTCATTAAAATGATTCAGTTATTTCATGTAATGTTCTTTTACTTTTAAATGTAACAGTGGGGAACATTAAGCTTTTCGATGTTCTGTTGTAACCAAAAGCTTTTCATCAATTGTTTTATCAGGACTTGAGTTGCCTTCCAGTTACTGACCCTTAGTTTAACAATAAAACTTCCTAAATCTGAAGAAATAATTACTGACTGCCATTGCAATCATTCTTGGCCTCATCACTTGTATTTAAAAAAATATTTTGAACTCAGACATTGACACATAAAAACACAAATCACTGGTATTGCTTGATTTTACATTCAGGAAAAGAAGCATTCATGAGAAAAGCTTAATGGGTTTCTACCAAAAAGCAACAGGTAGTCTTGGAAATGAACTTAGTAACCTCCTAGGATGTTCCATACATAACGCACCAAGTCAGGATCTGGTTAGTATATTTTTCCTTTGATAAAGGAAGAATCACTGTCTACCCAGATAGGTGACACCTGAATACTTTTGTAAGCATGGATCCCAGGAGACACCATGGGTCAGTAGATAAAAACCAGAGAATCCAGGCATCCAAATGAATTTTTAAAAACTGACCACTCCCAATCAAAATTTCCCAGGGTTCAATTTCACTAGGTAATGTTTTCCAAGGTTCGTTCTAAACCAGTTGTTTGGAGCTTTGAGTTCACTTTCCCATCGAGGATGAATGCTGAAAGCCTGCATGTTCACTTCCAGAGGGGCCCACAGGGATTCCCTTAACCCTTATTGTAACTGGATTATCTTTGCAGGAAAACAGTAAGGCTTAGACTAATGCAGTTTTGGAAATTAAATAAATAGTATGGCAATGTCGAGAAAAGATGAGTGTTAGTTGGAGAAGGATGAGGGAAGTGATGGCCTCTTTTGTGCAGGTCCTGGAGAAGACAGCTGGGTTCTCACAAGGCTTTGGAGATCAGTGCCGCTGAGTCTACGCTACATCGTACTTGTAAATACATGGGATTTTTTTTTTCCTTGAAGATAGATACATCTTATGATTATACTTCCAACCACCATCTCAGCAATTTCAGGATGCATTTATTTTTATATGGAACAAAGAGAGAGAAAGAAAGGGAGAGAGAAATGGATGTTCCTGAAAGAACTGAGCAGGATTTTTTTTTTAAAGCAAGGCAGAGAAGTCTGCAGAAAGCTCCAGAGAGCTGAATGGTTCATGAATGAACAGCACAGTGAGTGATCTAGGAAAGATGGGGTTCTCACTGACAGACAGGAATCTTTGGGGAAAGAAAGTTCCCCATGTCAGCCATCAGGGGGTACTGTGGGCCCACAAACCTTGAGGGCTGTAGGGCGTGGAATGGGGAGGGGAACGGCTGAGGCCCGCAGAGCAGGCCTCTGTCCTTCACCTGCACCAGGCACTTTCTCCCTGTGCTCTGACACAATAGAACTGGCTGTGGCTGCTAGGTGACATGAAGCTGCCCAAGTGGAGAAGAACGGAGGCCAGGCCAGCTAGTTCCAAGGTGTGCGACAGGCTCTGGGGCAGAGGGGCATCTCGGAGTCAAAACCGAATGGTGGAGGCGGACCTTGTGGACTCTGGATTTTGCAGTTGGAATCACCAGATGCATTATACTTGATGATGACTGTGTGTAGGTTACTTTGTACACATTCTTTCTAACTTAGAAACCAAACCGTGTAAAACTTGTTTTTGTTGAGTAAGGAAATGGATATGGAAGGTATTTCCAAGACCGGACCATGGTGAGATTGTGATAAAGGTCTTCTTAGCCCACAGCCTGTTCCACCCCATCTTCCTTCCAGAAATGGGGAAAGGGGGATGGGTCCTCCTGGAGTGCAAGATCAGGGTCATGACTGGGTTCCCTGGTGCCCTGGTGGGCACCAGGGTACTGTTCTTCCCTCCCTGTTACGTTGGCTCCTGAAAAAGCCTAAAGGGAGAAGCACTTTGGATAGGAGGTTTGTAGAAAGTAGAAGTTCCTAAGCAGGCTTTGTCTCAGTGGGAATTATGGGTTGGCTATGTGCCTGGTTTGCTCAAACTCCCAGAATCCCCTCAGTGTCCCCAGGCAAGCGCCTCTGAGGGGCTCTCTGCCTCGTGCTGCCAATGTACTGTTTTCCCTGCAAAAAGAAAGACAGCGTCTCTGGTTGACATACAAAATGACATCTGTACAGCAGGGTGTGATGTCTCGGCATAAATAGATTCAGTGATCGATCACCCGTTTCCTTCTGTAAAGATATCTGTACTTCTACGATGTCTGACTTAAAGTGAATTTGGATCTTTAATCATTTCCCCGCATGCAGCCCCTGGAGTGTCTACAATTTAGTGTTTTGCTGGTGAAATCTGCTGCATTTCCCCAACCAAAACCCTGGCATAGACTGGCCTGTAATTCAACCTCTTTATCACTCTTTGATTCTGCATCTCAACTTATTTAAGCTCAACTGCCCCTTTTCTTGTTAAACTACCTGTTATTTATCTATTTCCTTAAATAATCATTATTCATGTTTTGTTTCCCTTATCATAGAACGTGGATTTTCCTTTGGTGTTACTTCTTGTGATAAAGGCGAAAACAGAGGAAGCTTGGGCTAGCCTAGCACTTCAAATACACGAGCGCTATTAAATTCTAGTCCTTTCAAGTATGGAAAAAGGAAATTTTAAGGAAGCATATGGCGGCGGGGGAGGTGCAAAGAGTAGATAATTTTCCTGCTCCGTACAAAATCAAGGGGGCTCCAAAAAAAGCACTTTTCTTTCTCTTTTACTTCAATGGAACCAGGTTCCTCCCACCACCAAATTGGTTTCTTTCACTTTTGCCCCAGAATCTCTGAAACTACACCTAGAGCCTTGAGCAACTCAATATATCGCATCGGCCAAATTCATGCCTGTCTTTGCTAAGACCACGCCGGCATTTATTTCTTCTTTCCTAACCAGCTTGTGCATTAAATGGCTGTTTGATTGATTGGCCCCCTTCCTCTCAATGGGGGAATGAATGAAAGCAACAAAATAGACACCTCTTCTTTGGAATAATGAAAGGGTGACTGAGACAAGAGTAAGCAAAGCATAGGACGCAAAATACTCGATTGCTTTCAATGCTCAAATGACATATTTCAAGGAAAAAGATAATGGCGTGTGCTAATAAGTGATGATAATCACTCATTTGTAGCACTAATAATAACGTACTACAGCTGGGAGCCACTCAAAATCAGGGTCCCACCTAAAAAGCAAGCCGGAAGAGGTGGGAAATGTCACTGAGATTTGAAAGTCATCTGAGAAAGACTACTAGAATTTGCCTGGCCTTAATTTATTATCTTTGTGCTTTCAAAAACATTTTTTTTTTCAGAACTTAAAACAGAAGTTGTTTTGGTGAGGGCATTTTAAAGCTCCAGAATGATAAACATTTTTTGTTGGGATTGTGTTTCAGCTTGGAGACCGGAAGCCTTTGTTTTGGGGGTCTGTTTTGTTTTCTGTTGAGGGGGCCCACAATAAGGAGCAGCTCCAAGCATCTGGCTCTGCGACTGGTGCAGGATTGGGTTTTGATAGTTTGGGGTGTTCCCTTTGTCACATGTGAGGGGTAGGAAACATATTGGTCATATAAGTCTTGCTTCTTTGGCGCTTCCCTAGAAAGAAATAAGCTTTTTTTCTTTTTTCTAGGAACAAAGAAAAGAAAAATGTAGGTCAGAGCTACCCAAGTAAATGACAGAAAAAATAGCATAGGAGTGATAGGATTTAGGAACAGCAGAAATCTGTGCTCCAGTAAGTTCGGTTGCAAGGTTAAAAAAAAGAGGAGTGGTGGGAGCCAGGAATTTGGCTCAGTGGTTTCACTGCCTGCCTTGAAAGTGCAGGGGCTGGAGTTCGATCCCCAGTACCAAAAAAAAGAGGAGGTGGGGAACCTCAAGATTACTTACCTCTTCTAAGAACAAATAAGGCCACGAGCAGAAGAAATGTAACTATTTATATCCTTACCTATATATCCATATGTACATATTAATGAATTATATATGTATAATCTATACAACACATACATACAGGGAGAAGTCTTCCTCTACCCATACATCTGTCTGTACAGTAATTATGCATATATGTACACTATATACAACACACGTGTTCACACACACACATGAAGAAGCCCGCCACTGATCCCACTGAGAGTTGTTTGGCTGATGTTTTCCTCTCTCTGAGAGGATCCATGATGGTTGCTAGGCCTGAGTATGCTGGCCTGACAGTGGCACCACCATCCATCCCTAAAGAAATCTCCATTGGCTCTGACTTCCTTCCAATAGCATGCATCTGAGCTGGGAGAGAGGAAGGGAGGAGACAGCGGTCCTTACAGCCCATAGCAACCAAGGAAGCAGTTAGAAAAAGGAAGTCCTTGAAACTCCAACTAGAAATGGGAAACAGACCTGCTCTATGGCCAGTTGAGGTGTGTGGACGGACATCAGGCGCCTGTTGCTTAATCTGCAAAATTCCTTCAGGAAGCTGGAGTCTGTGGGAGGGAACAGGCTTCTAGGTTCTTGGCAGCAGCACTGCCAGCAATAGCTGATGCAGGATTCTGGGAGCATTGTTGAAAATAGTCTTGAAATTATTCTGAAAGTAGAAAACTGGACACGGAAGCTGGTCAGTGGAGAGGTGTGCGTGTCGACTCCACGCCCTAAGTATCGAGAGTTTTTGATACAATATGTGTTCACAAATAGACTTACAGACCTTACAGCCTTACTAAGGGCTCTGCTTGAGACCAGAATCAGGCCTGAGACCATCTGGATACAGGACCATGAATTTCTGAGAAAGATGTAAAAAAAAACAAAAAACAAAACCAATTATTGGTTTTATTTAAAACACACGTTCATCTTTTAATCTGAAGGCGTACTCCGAATTAATATTTAATTCCTCAAAACTGAATTCCAATGCATGCTCCCTAAAGAAGCAAGGTGTTCCTGCATAATGCATGCTAAAATAGATTTAAAATAATGTCAATTTTAGGTTATATTTTGCAAGGACTTTTAAGCTGTGCAAACAAATCATGATTTGCTGATAAATTAGCTATATTCAAAGAACTCTCCCTGGTGCACCAGAAACAGAGTGTTGTGGAGTTCTAGCAGGCGCTCTCAGATGATTGTCACCAGTCTGGACGGAACAGAGCTCAACCCCACCATGCAAAATGCCAGTTTCAGTCTCTGTTTAGTGTAGCTCCCCCAAAGGCTGCCAGATTGGGCAACTTGGACATCCGTAAACATTGGTGAAAGCGAACTTGACTGTTTTAGTGAAGAGAAGGCATAGATTTTTTTACATGCATCTCTATAAAAATGATTGTTAGGTATGGGGTGGGGGGAGGGGCAGCGCGGCCAGGTGCTGTGTCTCACACCTGTAAGTCCAGTTACTTAGAAGACTGAGTCAGGAGGATCACAGGTTCAAGTCTAACCTGGGCAACTTAGCAAGACCCAACCCAAAGTAAAAATTGAAAAAGGGACTGAGGATGTAGTTCACCCAAGGTGCGGTGAGTCCCTGGGTCCATTCCCCAGTACTGCATGGAAAGGGTGGGCCGGCTCAGAGAATTCAGAGAGGCAGGTGTAACTTTCTGTGTCTTGGTAGTGGTGATGGATTTACGGTTGCATGGTGTTTGTCAAAACCAACACAACTCTACATCACTAAGAATGAATTTTACTGTGTATAAATAAAAACAAAATTTTAAAACTGAAGAGAAAAGGATCTGTGCGGAGAATGTAAGAGAGCTTTGCATTTGACGTGATCGAGTTTGGATTTCTGGCCATTGCCACGAGCCCATGGGCCTCAGGCTCTTTGGACTACAGGAGTTCTGAAATAATAATACCTGGAGATGTCAGGATAACTACTTTGCCTGAAGAGCACCGGCCACTGCCCCTACATGAGGATGAACACCTGGGTCACCATGTAGTATCTGCTTTATCATTCTGTATATAGAGGGTAATATATTCAGAATGTGAATATATTTTGGTAAGAGAACTGAGTGAAAACACACTGAAATTCCCCCATGCTTATGACACTCAGGCTGGCATGCCTCATTGGTAATCACTAATCGAAGGAGATCTCACTCCAGACACATGGCTGTGGTTCTGAGAATTAGTCTGACAGCACTGCAGGGCATTGACTTATAGGCATTAGGGCAGTTTTTCCTGTAGTCTGGTGTGTGTGAGATGGGCACGTAGAGTAGACTGTGAAGTTGCAGAAGCCTCTGTATCAATCTCTCTGATTTCCAGGACATACAGAGATTAGGGCAGAGGTCTCACAATGAGGAAACCCTCAAGGACCTTCCATGGCCTGCATTGTGCATGGCACCCCTGTTCCTGTGTAATGTTATAAACCACCTCCAACGAACCCGGTCAATGGCTCCCTCTCAGCTGTCTCCATTGTTGCCCATGACTTACCTGGATGTTACTAACCCAAGCCAGCCTCTTGCCACACCGCTTACACAACTGCTGTTCTTATCACAGTCCTGGCCCCAGCACAGCACAACACAGCTTCTCTCTCTGATGCAGCAAACCCCTGCCATGTGCCTGTCCTTGCTCACCCTGGTCTGCGTTTTGTTGGCTATTCCTTATTCCCTTGAGTATCTGGTCTTCCAGAAATGATTTTCCAGTACTTTCAACTTCTCTTGTCCTACATTTCCTAACGGGGTTTATGCTTCAGAAATTAATTCTAAAGCTTCTATATATACATTTTTAGAAGAAAGGGTATATAATACTAACAGGTAATGTTTGTGAGCTGCTTAAATATGGCTAATTAATTAACTAAGCCATCAACCACACAATGAACTATCGCATAGCTGTAAAAACAAAGGCCACAGAGAATCAGCATTAATATGGGAAGGTACCTCTGTTTTAATTTTAAGTAAAAAAAATAAAATCCAAAATTATCTCTAAAACTTTCGAAGACAATGGGAAGGGACAGGCAACCAGAAGCTATCTTTGGGAAATGTGATTAAAAGTGGTTTTCTCCTTCCTCCTCCTCATCCTACTCATCCTCCTCCTCCTCCTCTTCTTCTTCTTCTTTCTCCTCCTCCTCCTCCTCCTCCTCTTCCTCC
>NW_022900949.1:26633519-26707073 GCF_012274545.1 Fukomys damarensis
TCTTCTTCTTCTTCTTCTTCTTCTTCTGCATTTTTATTCTTATTTTCAAAATCAGGTATTTATTTATGGTCAAGAAAGGTTATGAGAAAAATAAACACAGGAAATATTCTAAATGAACATACTGATTTCATGGAAGTGTTACAAAATTAACAATAGAAGAACCAAACTGAATCTCTGTGTTGGAAGATGGCAGTTTCAGCTACTCCTTCTTTTCTCTTGAGTGTTGATAGTAGAATTGTGTAGAAATGTGTCCATTGTAGACATGGAAATTTATGTTTCAGAATACTGAAGACTAAGGATATTTCTAATCACAATAGTATGTGTAAAAATAAGAAGATGCAGTGTGCCTCACTTGTTTTCATTCTGAGCTGTCTCTCAATCAATGAAAAGACAGACTTGGCAGTCTGACATGGTGGTTTTTACAGCCATTTAGTGAGTAGCACTGATTGGAGTGTCCCTGGGCAAGAGGCGCATGCCAAACGTGGTAATTCACCATCTGTTTACACTACTGTATATTTGGTTCACAGAACTTGTTATGAGAGGCCAATGGAAGAAAATCAGAATGACCATGGGTCCAGATATGCCTGTGGGCTTTAGTGTATGGAAAGAATCAGGCAGAGTCAAATGATCCAGGTTAACTCATCTAACAATGTTAAATTTCACAAGAGCAGTTGATGATTTGCTCTTTCATCTGTTGTGTTCAATACTAAGACTTTTTTTCATGAAAACATTATAGATGTGTCAGGGATGGGATCTATTTAGAGCGTTTCTTTAGGGGTACACTGTTTTACTCAGACCCAAGCATGGCTTGTAAGCATCCTGTGAAGTAATCTTGTATCTGAGGAATGTCTGCAACATACTTGTCAGCAATTTGGGTTGAGCAGAGAGGGGTGAGAAACTGGTAGGGGATGGGGTGAGAGGGAACTGGTGGGGCAAAGGCTGCCAAAATCTCTTCTATGTAGGTCTCCTGTGTGAGCATGACATAAAAAGGTCTATGTTGAGTAAGTTTGGAAATGATTGCATTTGCTTCCTTTCCACGAGATTCACAATGCAGGTTCTCCTAGAAGAAGCACTAAGAAATGATAAAGCAAAACAAAGCCACAACATCAAAACATGCTGGATTCATAGGATAGGACATTTATTAATGCTCGTTATTTCTCCTTATGTGTACCATTAGGTAATAAAGAACCCAGCTAAGGTTTTGGAAACAAATGACCAGAAAGCTCTGGCTTCATTTCTTGATCATATTACATCCTTATTGTCAGTTGATTTTAGAGGCTCCGTCCATTGAAGCCATCCAGGGCCCAGGCTTATGGAGACTCATCATTGGCACCTGCAGCCAAGATTGCCCTAAATGGGAAGGGGAAGTGGCTCACTGCACACCCTGTCAAAGCTCCCACCTGGAAAGCTCCGTTCATTAGTTCTCATAGTTCAGAGTGAAAGCATACCTGGGAGGTTGGCCATGCTAACTTGTTTAAGTGTCGGATATTTTATCTGCACAGAATCCAAATGGTGTCCATCACCTTCAAAAGAGCCTTAGAAAGGAAGGAGGTTGTCTTCAGGGAATTCAAACTGATCTAACTTCTTTTTCTAATGAAGGTCTTCTGCGTGTGTTTTGGGGACACTCAACTAGCATAGATCTGTAAGGCTCTCAGTGTAGGCCCCAATTTGTGGTGGGCAGCAAGACCCGTGGCAAGGACTTCCATGTCAGCAATTAATCCCCACCCTATTCCACAGAGTCCTCACTCTGTTCCACACATCATCTGGGAAGACTGGATGCCCTCTTCCTGTCACTCAAAGTTATTAATGGTAGTGTTTTTCGTGACAATAACTTCACATTTGAATTCCAATCTATTTTTCCTTATAAAATGATATCTAAAAAGAACAGTAGCATTGAAAACAAGCTTCACGTTCATGACTTTGCACAAGTAGACCTTCCTCTAGACCCGAGAGTATGGGCACAGACAAGATCCAAACCCTCACCCTGCAGTGACAAGCTGAAGGCCCAGTGGCAGATTGGAGAGTGTGTGCAAGTGTGTGCACATTTATTTAAGTGAATTCAGCATTAGTTTTTCACGTTGCTATAACAAATTATCCCATACTTAGTGGGTTTAAAAAGCACACACTGATTATTTTGGAGTTTTGGAAGCCAAAGTCTAAGCTAGGTCTCCCTGGGCTGAAATCAAGGATTTGGCCTCATTCTTTCTGGAAGCTGCAGGGAAAATCTAGTTCCTTGCCCTTTCCAGCATCTACGGGCTGCCCAGATTCTTTGGCTTATGGCCCATTTCTTTTTTTTTTTTTCCATTTCCATTTTTAAAGCTAACAGTGTCTGCCCAAATCTCTCTTTACTGCCATCTCTCTCAGTCAACTTCTCTGTCTCCCTCTCCCATTTTAAAATATCTTTGCTATCACATTGGGCCCAGGTTGGTTGTGTATTGTACGGAATAATCTCCCCATTTGAAGGTCAGATGATCTTAATTCCAATTGCTGACTTCATTCCCTTTTGTTACATAGCCTAACATCTCTATAAATTGGGGAAGCTAAGATATAACCTCTTTAGTTCTATTATTTTGTCTATCATAAGGAGTCAAACATTTTCATGGAGGGGATGAGATTGGAGCAAGGCCCTAAACTAACTGAGGTCTCCAGAGAGAAATACATCCCAAAGTGAAATGTATAAATGTGTCTCACAGTTGCTGGTAACTGCATGTACCCCACTTTGTAACTGTGGTCATCTGAAGTACAGTGGTGGACTCCCCGAGGTTTGGGTAGAATCCATTCAGAACCTCTCTGGGTCAGCGCTGCCCCCGGGGGAGGAATGTTCTAGATTGCGGGAAAGTCAGGCTTCAAATCTGGAGACTGGAGTGAGAGCATGGGTGAGAAATGGAGGTCATCCCTGGGCTACAGGAAAGCAAGTCAGGTAAAGAGAGATAGAAACTTAAGCCAGAGAGCCAGGAACCGGCAAGATTTCATGGAGTTTGGGCCAGAAACCCGAAAAACCACAATCCCAAGTGCCATAATCTCATTTGACATCTCTTTTCTGTTCTTTATTTTGATTTTTTATTGTATTTATTTATTTTTGGTATTGGGGATTGAACTCAGGACCTTGCACTTTTGAGGCAGGCAGTGGCCCTACAGAGCTACATCCCCAGCCCTGAAATCTCAAAAGATCAAAATCTCTAAGGTCTAAAAATCCCTAAACTCAAAATCTAAAGAATCAAACTTCCCAAAATATAATTCTGAAAGGAATAAACTTTAAAAACTATTTAAAAGACTATTACTTATTACTTACATTTCAAAAAGGGTTTCATGTGAAACATAAAGATATGACTGAAAAGCCAGATGTGGTAATACACGCCTGTAATACTAGGTAGGAGGATGGCTTTGAGTTTGAGGTCAGCTGGGGCTACATGGCAAGTTCAGGGCCAGCCGGGACTATGTATGCAGTGTGATTTAAAAATATGGTGAATGTTTAAAAACTTATTACAGTAAGCAACACACTGGCATTGGTCCCTTCAAAATTACCCCCCCTCACCTTGAACACACTTAGCCCATCATTCTTGCTGCTTTCTGAAGTCATTCTTTCCTCAGTACGTTTAGTCATTACGGCTTCTTTGATGTCCTGTCACTTGAAAACGTTTACCTTTCATGGTCATTTTGACTTTGGGAACAGCCAGAGGTCACACAGAGCCAAATCTGAAGAATAATGTAGATGGGGACACGTAGTCCGGCCTTTATGAGCCTGGCTTTCCTTTGGATGTATTTTTTCCAGCTTTAATTGAGTTTATTGGTACATTTTAGGGATACAATACAGTTACATTCATTGTTGGGATCCTGTACCTCTACATGACAGGTCTTAGTTCTCATTTTTCCCCCTCGTCCCTGCCCTCCCTTCACCCCCTCCTCCCCTCCCCATCTACAAACACTTTATTTCCATCTTTTCATTCTCTCACATTTTTTTCTTTTCCCTTTTTACTCTTCCCCTACCCATCCCACCTTCCCTACACCTTTAGCCCCTTTCTTCCCATTTCATAATGTCAGTAATCTTATTAGGATGTTATGTATTATGACAGTTTATTCACACCAGAGAAACTATTCAGTATTTACACACGTGTGACTTATTTATTTCACTTAGGAGTATATCCTCAAAATGTATCCATTTTCCTATGAATGAATCTAATTTCTCGTTCTTTATGGCTGAGTAATATTCCATTTTATAGAAAAACCACGTCTTCTTTATCCAGTTTCCAACTGACGGGCAGATGGGTTGTTTCCAAGATTTAGCTATTACAAACTGTGCCGCTATAAACATGGGTGCACATACATCACTGTGATATGATTCTTTTAGTTCTTTTGGAAAGATACCCAGCAGTGGGATGACTGGGTCAAATGGAACCTCCAGTCCAAGCTCTTTGAAGTATCTCCATTTGATTTCCACAGTGGTTGCACCAGTCTGCACTCCCACCAACAATGGAAAAGGGTTCCTCTCTCCTCACAACCCTGCCAACAGTTGTTATTGTGTGATTTCTTGGTAGCAGCGATTCTTTGTGGGGTGAGGTGGAATCTCAGTGTTGTTTTCATATGCCATCTCTTGAATGACCAGTGATGTGGAGAATATTTTCATATATTTACTTGCTGCTTTTACTTCTTTGTCTGAGAAATGTCTGTTCATTTCAGATGCCCATTTTTGAATCGGGTCTTTATATTTGGGGGGGCTGATTGTTTTGAGTTCTTTATATAGTCTAGATAATAGTCATTTGTCTGAGGAGCAGCTGGTAAAAATTTTTTCCCACATTGTAGGTTGTCTCTTAGTTCTATTTTCATATATTTACTTGCTGCTTTTACTTCTTTGTCTGAGAAATGTCTGTTCATTTCAGATGCCCATTTTTGAATCGGGTCTTTATATTTGGGGGGGCTGATTGTTTTGAGTTCTTTATATAGTCTAGATAATAGTCATTTGTCTGAGGAGCAGCTGGTAAAAATTTTTTCCCACATTGTAGGTTGTCTCTTAGTTCTGCTGATGGTTTCTTTTGGAGAGTAGAGACCAGTTTTTCCAACACCGTTTATTAAAGAGGCTATCTTTCCTCCAGTGGGGATGGTCAGCTCCTTTGTCAAAGATGAGGTAGCTGAGTACATCTGGATTTGTTTTTGTATTGATAATACCTTGTGAAGATATGAACGAGGACTTCCAGAACTAGTTCAAAAAGTGACAAGGATGCAATCGGTGTGTTCAACATGAGGTGTCCATTTTGAGGGAGATTAATGGCAATTATCTTTTACTGTAATAGAGTTTTTAATTTAGATATCCATGTATTTCAGCCACACTTTGTACACAGTGATATTCTGGCTCACAAAGCCAAGAGAAAACAAAACAAAAACCGTGACTGAACACACCACAGACCACTTCACATAATACAACAGGCAGTAATAACATATGTATTTTTGTGAGCATGAACACTCAGGTATACTAATGAGAGGTATATCCAGTTATAAGCAGATGAACTGTATTCAGAGAGAAATATGTCCCAAAGTGAAACGTGTAGAGGTGCCTCACAATGGAGGTAACTGCATGTACCCCACTTCGTAATTGTGGTCAACTGAAATATGGTTGTGGATACCCTGAGCTCTGGACAGGATCTATCTGGAACCTCTCTAGATCACCACCACCTGTGCAGTCCTCCAAAGGGGTAAGATCTCGACATATTTTTATCTTTCACAAATACCGATGCACAAAATGGATACATCAGTAATTATTGAGGAAACACTGATGTTTTTATGTTTATGCATAGTGCTTACAAACTAAGCCAGCATTATCATGAATAATAATAACTACATAATAACTCTATGGAGTTGTATTTGCAAAAAAAAAGAAACACGTGAAGCGATCGAGAACTCCTGAAAAGTCACAGTTTATACTTCCACTGCTCAAAGTGATGCAACAATAAAATATATTGCAAAGAAGATTGCAAAAAATAACATCAGACTGTAAAATATTGGGGGGAAATGAAAAAGTCTGGGAACCTAAGAGCCTACTGATTGAAATCCTGGAGTTTGAGGCCAGACAGTGTGGTGTTCTGATGTCCAAAATGGCAGAGGAAAATTCTGTCCCAGCTTTAGGAGACCAATTGCTTTCTATGTTCATTCTCTCCTGGCCTCTGGTCAACTGGTTAAACTAATCTCCTCTGGAAAAACTAAAAATGCTGCTTTAGGGGGCTTTTACATATTTATTCCAATGGAACGATACCATTATCATATTTACAACCCCAAACACAATCCTTTCCCCAGGATTTGACTCTCTTTCCCTCTAATGTACCCCCCCCCCACCAAGGGAGTAGGCATTTGTGGGATTTCGGCTTTCAGGATATCAACATTCAGGATTGTAAATATTTGTGATTCTGGCTTTGCGGGATTTTAGATTTTAGAATTTTAGACTCTAGGGATTTGATTTTTGGTAATTTCAACCTTAGGGACTGTAGCATTTGGGATTGCTCATGTCACAATTATGACCAGCCCTGGCTTGTGTAATACTTTAACAACCAGAATTAGGATTTTGGATTTTAAGAATGGAAGGTAGCCAATGGTGAGTTTTAAGTAGGCAGGTAACATGATTTGAGTTATATTTTTAAAAGGATCACTGTAGCTTCTGGATGAAGACTCTCCAGTAGGCAATAGTCTGTTGCCATTGTCTAAGCAAAAGAGGGGGGCTCAGCTCGAATGAGAGCAGTTAGGGCTGAGAAGTGGTTGGAGTCCGGATTTATTTGAAAGTGCAGTTGGCAGTATATGCTCATTGGTCAGATGAAGAGTAAAAAGGAGAAAAGAAGATGCAGACCTGAGTTACTGGAGCAATGGGATTATTGGAGGGAGCAGTGAGGAAGGAGCATGCCCTGGAGGAAATATCAAGGGGTGCATCCGGAAATGTGAAATTTGAGAAGCCTTTTAGACATCCAGGTAGATGTCAAATGGGCAGTTGGAAAAATAAACTCAGACCTCAGGCAAGGTGTCTGAGCATTTAAATTTGGAAGTCATGAATATGTAGATGACACTTAACACCCTGACTTGGAGAGTGTGTGAGTGTGGATGGAGAGAGAGAAGCAAAGTGAAGAGAAATGAGCAAAGGAGATGACACCAAGGTTGAGATTGAGCCTGGGAGCACCGTGACATTTAGAGAAATGCCAAGGGACATAGGAGGACGTGTGAAAGACACGGGGAGCTGCGTGAGCTAAAGGTCAAGAAGCCAATGAAGAACGTCCTGTGAGGTGGAGTGAAATGAGGACTGAAATTCAAACATTTGATTTGGCACCAGAAGGTTACTGAGGGCTAAACATAGCAGTTGTGGGGGAATATGTCAAAGGGGCTTGGGAGACAAGAGACAAAAAGTGTGGATAGCTACTTTTAAAGGAGTTCGCTAAAATGGGACCAAAGAATTGTAACAGGACAATATCAGAGCATGATGTACTTTCGCGGAAATTATCCAGCAAAGATTGCTGATGACGGAAGAGGGGACATGTGTGGAACCACATATCTGCACCGGTGAGAATGAGTGGGATCTTACATGATTGGGGGACCTGCCTTAGAGCTCCACGAAGGGAAGGTGGTTCATCCTCAGTGTCAGGGTGAACGAGAGAGAAAGAAATAGTCAAGAGTAGGTCTGTGGGTTAGTGGGAGGAAACATAATCGTCTTTTCATTTCATGTATTTTTGCCACGGAATGAGAATCCAGGTCATCAGCCAGAATGACGAGGCGGAGGAGAAGGTTGGAGGCAGAGGACATGGAAATGCAAATAGTAACAGAATGGCAGAAAGAATTGGGCAGTGAGTAATAGGATGCTCAGGTAGCACACAGGACTGTGCAAGTTTGAATTTATTTGTTGAATGAATACATGTTTGCCTCTGCTCACCCCATAGCATGGTTCTCCTTGTTTGGGGAAGGATTTCAGGCGGTGTCCCAGAGAACCAGTCCACCCTGGGTGTTAATCTTCCAAAGGGACAACTGCTGACATAGAATCTTCAGTACCTATTTTGTATAATACAGGAAAATGGGGATTTTTTTAAAACCACAGTACGAACTGTTTTGTTAGATAAATGGTCAAGACTCTTTTTACCACCCCTTCTAGCAACAAGGTTGAAATCCCAAGGAACCATGCAACAGGAAGTAGTGTCAACGGATTTTCAAGCACCACGGAGAAGCAAGTTTATGCAGCCTTCATCCTGAAACTCAGTCATATCCTATTGTCAAAAGTGTTCCTTTGAGGTCACACTGAAGAGATCTTAGTCAGTTGGATTCCTGAGATTCCCATGCCGAGAGGTTTTCATTACTTCTTGCAAAATAAAATAAAATAAATGATTAGTCACTAAACAGAAGCATGATGTGCTTCTGATGGCCCAGAGGTGACATCTGAGACACATTGAAGTTGAGGAATTCCAAGATGCGTGATCCTAGGTCATTACTCCAAGTAGAGGAATCCTGGAGATGAGAGAAAGTATGAGAAATTCAAGGAGCCGAAAGAAAATTGTCATGGTAGGGGCATGATAAGGACAACTCTGATAGGGTGAGGCTGTTGTGTGCCTAGTTTCACATTGCAGAAAGAACTCTGGCCGAGGGACAGAAATTAGATTTGAAGGTGGCAAGCCTAGAGCAAGAGAGGCCAGAGAGCCAAGGTGGTAACTTAGGCTAAAGAAAGCAGTGGTCACTACCAGGGAAGTGGTAACAGGGATGCAAAGAAGTAGGTGGACTTGAGAGACACCTCGCAGAAGGAATGGACAGGAAGGGATGATTGAGTGGGATTCAGGAGTACAGGACAGGCGATTGACAAGGATGTGCCCCAGGTGTCTAGTATGCTTAGCAGGGTTACCATGATAATGGGTAAAATTGATGAACAAGACAGACGTAATCGCGTGATTTTGCAATGCTCAACTCCTATCGAAGACCAGTGGCTGACTAGCAAAAAGCAAAGATGTTGAGTTTGCATATTAGCCACTGTCCTTTGCCGGAGCAAAATACCTAACACTCCCACCTTAGGAGGAGAGGTTTATTTGGGTTCATGGTTTCTGTCCATGGTCAGGGGGCTTCCAGGTAGAAACAGGGTGGCAGAGGGGCCTGGCAGAGGAACAAATGCTTGATGCTTGGCACCCAGGAATCTGAGAGAGAGGAAAGAGCCAGAAACGAATCGGCACTTTGAATCACACCCCTTATGACTCCCCATGTCCAGTCAGCACGTTCAGCTGTAAACTCATCAGTGAACTAATGCACTTACGTGTATAGCACCACTGTGATCCAGTCCTCTTCCGAAAGGGGCGCATTTTAGATTTAAACTAGAACAGTGTGCAAAAGAGAGACCCCCTCTCTTGACTGATGGGTGCTTCTGTGTGTCAGGGAAGGCTTTTCGGAAAGGACAGAGCGGAAGTGTGGTGTGTGCATGTGTGTGCACGTGCGAGAGTACATGTTCCTGTCACATGTCCACCTCTGAGATGGCAGATAAAACAAAGGTCCAGCCTCTGGAGGCAGTGGAAGGGGCTATAGAAGATGAGGTCAAAGCTGATGGTTCAGTCAGTCCGACCCAGCCACAGCCTGCTCTTTCCAGCTGCGTATCGTGATTGGGAGTTGTTTTTGTTTTCAGTCTAATATGCCACATCTGGTTTATTGTTTCCCTTTGGGCTGAAAATTGATATATTTCTTTATTCCTGACTTCTTCCTTCTCTAGTTGCATCATATAAATTAGAAGAATACCTGCCACCCAAATTGATTGCATTTTACCAACAAAAGTCCATTTTATTAAAAAAAAAACCTTATATAAAACTTTAGTCAACTTGAAACACATTTCAAATGTATTACATAGAAAACTCATTCATTTGCATTAATAAATGCAACTCTAAAAATCAGTGGCTAAGTACTATTGGTTATTCAAAACAGAACATTGGAAAGGTTATCTTTATTCTAGGAAAGATGATCTGGGCATGGAAATAATTATAGCAGAAAACTTATATTCTCATCTAGAGCAGAAAAACTATATAATGGGAAGTTTCTAATACAACAAACTAGGAAAATAAGTCAGAGAAATTCTGAGTAGCTGAATGAGTTATCAGATTTAGCAGTAACGCAGTCAGGGAATTGAATTCTTCTGGCCTTTCCCTTGTTACTTTATAATTCTTTTTCCCCCAGATATTTTTAAAAATTTATGCATACTGGTTGTACAGATGAATAGGCTTCATCTTGGTAGGTCTGTGCATGCACAAGCATACTTTGATCATTTTCACCTCCACACCCCTTTGCCACACACCCTTCCTCCAAGTTCTACTTTTTTTTGTTGTTGTTTCATGCATCTATTTGATCCTAACAGTTTTTAAATTTATATTATTTGAAAATGTTCTTTCTTTAGGAAATTCAACTTGAGAAAAGAAAGGACTCTTGGGCCTTCATTTTAAAACAAGTTCTAAAGGAAATGATTTGGATGCATTAAAAACAAGGAGGATAAGGGATTTCTGAAGAAAAATACTTGGTAGAATGTTTGAAATGAGGGGGCAGGGAGTGTTACCTAACTGGAAAGGAAACCTCATACCTGGAAGTCGACTAGGGCTCAGGGTTCTGAGATACGGTGGGCAAAGCATTTAGATTCAATATATTAAGCAAAGACAAGAAAATTATTTACACACACATCTACGTGTATAATATAAATCATCAGTTTCACTTACACAGAATACTCATTGAATCAGAATAACACATTTTGAACAGCATAGGGAAAAAAGACATCAGTGTGGTGTTTCTTTAAATACTTGAAAATTCACACTCAGGTGACCAAGCATAAGAAGGCTAAGAGGTATTCTTTCACAGCTTTTAATCGTGGTTTTGGAGAATTTTGAGCTATACATTGGGAAGTTTAATTTTTTGTAACATAAAAAAGTCAACTCACATTTCCTCAGATTTGTTTCTTCTAGACAAGGAGTTGTCTGGACACTGCTAATTTATTCTGAATTTTACCCATAAATATTCAGATAAATAGTTTCAATTTAAATGTAACTCTTACAGCATACATTAGATTATAAGCACATACAAACGTTTAAGGATTTCTTTTTCCTTTTTCCTGATTAAAACTGTCTGGACAGCTCCTGCTACGGCTTTAAGAAAGTCCCTCAGAGGATGGAGTTTAAAGTGATGACAAAAGATTATAGGGAACTTCAGTGTTTTTCTAGTACCAGGTCAAGAGCTTTGTAGATAGATTTCCAAAACTATCTAGTTTGCCAAAACGTTTGGTCACACCTGGGTTGGTTTCAAGCTCCTCTCTTGCTCTCCCATGGTGATCTATCTTCACTTGTAATTTCTTCCACTTTGCTGAACTGAAAGATTAGAAAACTGCTGTGGCCCATGTGTGCACCACATTCTAAGCCCCTCACTCCTGCTCTGAGGTGCACACCCCCCTGAGTGGAGGGAGCAAAAGCTAGGAGGTCTGCCACACATTGGATTCGCCCCCTGACTGCCCACATCTGCTGACTTCAGGGAGATTCCTTCAAACCCCCCAAATGGAGTAGGAGCCAACACAATATTTTTGCTAACAGCCATCTATATTTTCCAGGTTGGCTGTGTTACATTTCTCTTGTTGCTGAGACAAAATACTTGACACCTAAAGTTAGAGGGAAGGGGTTTATTTGGCTTACAGTTCATAGAAATTTCAGTCCATAATTGGCCAACTCCAAGGCAGAGATGACAAACAGGCAGGGCAAAGCAGAAACAACGTTGTGTGCATAAGGTAGCAAAGGTAACGAGAGTTTAACAGCACCTCCCTGCCCCTTTTATCTTATTCAGAATACTTGGGGCGAGTAACACTCACACCCTTAATCCTAGTGCCCTTGAGCGGAGCATCCCATCATGAATCAATCCCAGCGTCACACACTGTAGATCCAGCCTATGACCACATGAGGCTTTGGGGAGACATCTAGACCCAAACCATGACATTGGCCTACAGATTTGTTCATTGTGTCTTCATGGTTTTTTTTTTTCCTCATAAATGTAATAACGCTCACTATAAACACTCAAATAATAAGAGAAACACAAAACAAATATAAAAGGCCACTGAAGCATGTGTACTCTCTGCCTTCAAGATAATCACCACTCGTGTTGAGAATACACACATGCGATCACAGCCCTACCCCGTGCACAGAACATACTGATTGTTAAACAGAAGTGCGATCGTCCTGAAAACGCTCACTATACACTCAAATAATAAGAGAAACACAAAACAAATATAAAAGGCCACTGAAGCATGTGTACTCTCTGCCTTCAAGATAATCACCACTCGTGTTGAGAATACACACATGCGATCACAGCCCTACCCCGTGCACAGAACATACTGATTGTTAAACAGAAGTGCGATCGTCCTGAAAACTGTACCACAGACAAAATTCTGAATGAATACATGGGAGCTTGGGCCATTTGTTCTGCAAATACCTCCTGAGGGCCTGTTGCTTGTCAGGTACTTTATGTACACGAACAGATTCCAGGGGTGGATAACAATTTTTATCAAGTTAAAATACCAGAAAAAATGAGAGAGGGTATTTGCAACACAGATGACCAGATCTATGGTGAATGTGAAATTTAAAAAATGTAGACCAGAAAAAGACACATTGCCATCATCCGCCTCAAAATACTGCCCGTCTCTTCGAATGAACTCATCCCAACTCTCTTGCCGCTTTGTGAAGCAGTTCTGGAAATTCTTTTTCGTGAGTGTGTTTAAAAAATGTGATAAAAATTATGGTGCCTGCTGCTGCCAAGTGCTGTCCAGCAGAGAGGCAGCCTCCTAAAAACATGGCAGTGCATCTTCATCTACAGATCCAGCATTTCAAAATCAAAAATACCATGAAAAGTAAACACTTTCAATCTACTGTATTTAGAAAGAATATGTAGGTAGCCATGACGGTGCAACTCGACACTCCCAAAAGACGATTTCCAGAACTGTTTCAGAAGGTGACAGGAAGAACAGGATAAGTGAGTTTGGCGTAAGGGAGAGTCTGTTGAGGGGGATTAATGACAGGGTGTCTTTTACAATAATTGTTTAAAAATTTAAACACACACCATGTTTTCCCATGATGCTGCACATATGGAGAGAAGCATCAATACCCCAAACATATAATGAATTCTTTCTAACCAATAAAAACCAATTGCCAGGTGAGAAAATGACCAGAGGATATAAGCAGGCAATTAGGAGAAGAAAAAAAGAGTCAATAAACATAAGAAGATGATCAGAATTACAAGTAATCAGGGAAATGTGATATACCATTTCACAGTCACTTGGGTTAGGAAAATCTTAGAAGTTCTACACTAACAAGAGGGGGCTCACCCCTGATGGGTCTGGAAATTGCTGTTCCTTGGGAGACCAGGTGGTATTTCTGACAAAATGAATATGACTACTTTCTGTGGCCCAGTAAGGTCATTGCTATTCTGGTACCAGAGAAAAGCCCTGGCAAATATCCAGATAAAATGAATATAAGGATGCTTGGAGCTCATGTTGGTAGTAATGGCAACACTGAAAACAGAAACCCTAAGGTTTTATGTGTAAAGAAATGAACAAATAAAATTTAGACAATTATTCAAGTGGGGTATTGTACTATATATGAGTTATAAAATAATGATATAGATATATCCGCCTTTCCATCAACCATCCATCCATCCGTCCATCTTTCTATGTGTCTTACTATCAAGTTAGCTAGCTACCTAGTTAGCTAGCTACTCACGGACAGCTCTCACAGACATAAAACTGAATGCAAAATATGAATACAGAATGCTATGTACAGATTACAGTAGAATGTCTTTTTGATAGTTAAAAGGAATACACAAAACAATATTCTATCAGTTGCTGGCAAACTAACTACAGGTAAAGCTGATTTACCATCTGTTTTTGTATGGCCTCTAAGCTAAGGATATTTTACATTTTTAAATGACTGGGAAATTTTCTTAAATAATATTTCCTGACATATGAAAACTATATGAAATTCAAATTTCGATACCCATAATCACTAAAAGTTTTTTTCCCCAGCTTTGGACTTTGCTCTCTCTGTAGTTCACTCCATGCTGAGGGAAGATTTGTTTAAGGCACTGGATGGTCTCCATCAACCGTGTCTCATAGCTGCTGGTCTTTCCAGGACTTCTGTAGTGTTGACTGTATCCTGTGACTGCCCGTTGCCTCCCCCGTGCTCCTGAGGCCATGTGGCCCTGCCCTGGATATTTTGTCCCATGTCATCAGTGTGTCAGTCAGGATTTAGGCTTTGCTAGGAAAACAGAAGCCACTTTGGAGGTCACAAGCAGAAAGGGATTTCAAAGAGAGGCTGAGCTGACTGCAGGGGTGGTACAGGTCAAGAAAACGGCTGCCTGTGGATCAGCAAATCTGGAAGTTCAGGAATCACAGGTGCAATCTTAGCTGCCCCAAACACACGGAAGACACGATCACCAGCAGGACGTTTGGGAACTGCTGGCTGAACATCACATCTGTCACCACGGATGCCCACATGCCTGCTTACAGCTGCTAGCAGAAAGCAACAGCTACTCTGTCTTCCCCTCTTCCCAGAGCTCTCATGAGCTTCTCATTCATTCAGAATCCTGCTGGTAAGAAAATCTTGAAAATGTGTTCTCCAGTCTTATAGCCCTGGCTATGTAGAGGAGAGATAAAAAGGGAAGAAAGTGTGCTGAGTACTGACAGTTTTTTTCAGGATCATAAATCAAATCAAATCAGAAACATCTTCCATGCCCAGAAGGTCTGTTGAGCAGAGAATGCCCTACATCTGTGTCAGGTTATTTGGCATGAAAGAATCCTGTTTAGAAAAGGAAGGTATGAAATTAGCCAGAGATTACCTTCACCTTGATCCAAATCCATCTTACTTACCTGAAATTTTACCCTATTGCAATGTTAGATTTAAAGACAGAGCATTTATAAAACTATAAAATAATACAGCTTAATTTTTAGAAATCTGGGACCCTGGAATTCTTTTCTATTTTTCTCCTTGTACTTGGCATGGACTTCTTAAAGTCCATTCGTTCGTACTCCTCATCCAGAAAAAAAAATTCTTACTTAAGAGAGCCACAGTTTACATTTTAATGAACTTATTACACCCTTCAGCCTCTAGTAGCAGAAAAGATGCTTCAGCTAGGATGAGGAGAATTGCATCACTTAATCTAGTGAGACAAGGATCAGCTTGGAATGGGCATGTTTTTATCCCTTATTTCATTGTCTTCCTAATGGAAGCCTACATTTGAAATTCAAGTTCTTTCGGTAGCTCCTTAACTATGTTTGAATTTTTGAAGTTCTGGTCTTCTTTGCATGGCTTTTTGGTAGTTTAGAAATTTCAAAGCCACTGTGGTACTTTTCCCCATGCTTAATCAAAGCCACCTTGACAGTCTCGTGAAATATCACCAATTTCATTCCCAAGGGCCACAAATCACTAATGATAACTTGTACTTGCGTGCCTGTGAGGTCCTTCCAACTCATAGACTTAGGCAGAGTTTCCAGGTTTTTAATTAAGAGAATTGTAGTGGACCTTCAGTCGTATGACTGTGAGATTTCTGTTTTATGTGATTGCCCAGTTTATCAAGAACGACCACGTTCATTTATCTGAGTGATCTTGGTGGTGTGATCGTCTGCGAAGAAGTTGTGGGAGATGCATTCCAAGCCTCACTCAGAGAAGTTAAAATTCCATAAGATTAAATGAAGTGCACAAGGTCGTCCAGTTTGTGGTGGCCAGATCTTTTGGCTCTGAGTTCTATGAGCACCCAAGCTGCCTAGACACAAATAGAAATGTTTATATATTCCACGTCAGGCTGTGAGCTGCACAGCTTCTCTAATTCATTACCAGTTGTGTGCACTTTGGGTGAGGATTTCCAGAACTTGTTTTGTTTTTTCAAAGTCCAGAAACATCAAAAGCATTAAGATTTTTAAGAAGAAAATTCAAGATTTTCTCCTAACATGACAAAGTGTAAATTCTAGGTTGAATATACGTAATTTTTAAAAGTCTGCAATCATAAATAAACTCAAGTGAAGCTTTAATCACATGTTTATTTTGGCCTTACCTAATAGAAGTTAGAAGTTCATTTTGTAATGTATTTATTCCAGAGTCAAGAAAGAAAAGCACACTACATACAAAAGGAAATATGTACGAAAAAATGCCTGAGTACAAATGTCCTTGGAAACTCACTGGCTATTATAACTCGTGGAAGTTGCTGTTCGGACAGAGAAGCTAGAAGCATGTGGGGCGTCAGAGGACTGAGAGGGGAAGACGAGAGCTCTGCTTTTGATTATGATCTGAAGTGTGTTATAATTGGGTCGAGTTTCTCCCCAGCTGCCCCCCTCTCGCTGACATCTGCAGAGTGTGTGTAAAGCTGTGTAGGGCGTTATCTGCAGTGGCTTTGCAGACACATGTTAGTCACTCAGGAGCCAGGACCTCGGAGTCCCTTGTGGTGGTTCTGGTAATGAGTGCTGAGAAACGAGCTTTCTTGGACCCGGAGGATCTTAACGTGCTTCACGGCTGGGAAAGATTCAGAATTCTTCTTAGCAGTTAGGACGAATTGATCTTCTATCTGAAACAGCTGAATACCTAAGTGAATCGTAGATTCGAGACTATCTGAGCCCACATTGCATTGAATCTGTGGGGGTCTCTGAAATGTAAAACATGAGAAGATGCTTCTTTTTAATTTGGGAAATGCCATTCATACACTGTGACTTTGTGCTTAACTGAGGCAGTTCATCCCCTGGCTTAGGCTTGATCATAAAAGGTATCTGCCAGTGTATGAAAATGGGTTTCAAGTATCTTTAAACTGACAAATAGCATTTGTACATAAATATTGTTCACAATGGGCTGTTTTGATATCTGTGAACATTATGGAATGATTATATCAAGCTAATTAATATATCAATCACCTAACAAGCTACCTTCTCTTGTGAGAACGTTTAAAATCTATTTTCTTAGCAATTTTCAAGTATACAATGCATTATCATTAACTACTATCATCATGCTATATAATAGTTCTCCAGAACTTATTCTAACTGAAACATCTTATCTGTTGGCCAATATCTCCCCATCTTCCAACTCTCCAGTGGCCTCTGGAAACCATTATTCTACTCTGCCTCTATAAGTTCAACTTTTTTGCATCCCATTCCACATATAAATTAGATTAGCCACTATTTATCTTTTCCTTGTTCCTAGCTTATGTTACTAAAGTAATGTACTCAGAGCTGGGGAGATAGCTCAGAGGGCAGAGAGCACTTTCCTCACATGTACAAGGACCGAGGTTCAATCCTCTAGACCACCACAAAGAAAAAAAATCACCGAGTTTAACTTATTATTGTGCTCTCTTCGGCAGCACACATACTGATAAACTTACTTCAGGTTCATCCATGTTATCACTAATTATAGAATTTCCTTCTTTTATAAGGCTAATTTTTTATACATTTCTGTGTTGATGCACAATTAAGATGCTCCCATATCTTGCTTATTGTTAATAATGCAGTGAAAAACATGAAATTGGATGTCTGTCTAACATACTGATTTCATTTTCTTTGGTGATACCCTCAGAAGTGGGCTTGATGGATCATGTGGCAGTTCTATATTTAATTTTTGAAAGAAACTCCATACTGTTTGCTAAATTGCTGTAATAATTTACATTCCCTCTACGTCATCACCAAGACTTGTTATCTGTAGTCTTTTTAATAATGGCCATTCTTACTGAGGTGAGGTGCTATATCTCATTGTGGTTTTGATTTGCATTTCTCTGATGATTAGTGATGTTGAATGCTTTTTCTTATACCTGTTGGTCATTTGCATGTCTTCCCTTGTTTTATCTAGTCAGGTCTTTTGCCTAGTTTTAATTGGATAATTTGTTTTCTTGCTGTTGTGTTTGAAATACTATTTAAAAAAATAAACTTTATTTAAGTGTAACTTGCAGCCACTAAAATGCACTGAATATAAGTGTATACATATACTCACCTATCAGCTCAATCAAGAAATAGAATATTTTTCTTACTCCAAATATTTTTTCTTTTCTCCCTTTATGATTCCAAATTATAGAACTAGGCCCTTCTTTCTGTTGAAAAATTTTTAATATGTTCTAGGCATAAACTCTTAACTGATCAGTGTTTTACAAATATTTTCTTCCACTGCATAAGCTCTCTCTTCACTCTATTGACTGTTTCCCTGTTGTGCAGAAGATTTTAGAGGCAATCATATTTGCCTATTTTTGCATTTGTTGCCTGTGCTTTTGTGGTCGGGTCCAAAAACTCTTTGCCAAGCCTGATAACAACAAACCTTTTCTCTTTGTTTTCTTCTGGTAGTTTGGTGGGTGTAGGTCTTACATTTAAGTCTTGAACACATTTTGAATTGAGTCTTGTATCTGGGGTTAGATAAGGGGCAGTTTTCTTCTTTTACATATGGATATCCAGTTGTCCTAACACAATTTATTGAAGAGCATATCCCTTCACCTTTGTGTGTCCTTGACACTTTTGTTGAAGATCAATCAATAATAAATGCATTAATTTATTTCTGGGCTCTCTATAATGTTCCTTTGGTCCACATACCTGTTTTTTTTTTTACCAGTACCATGCTATTTTGAATACTAGAGCTTTACTTACTATAGCTGTATAGTGTGATGCACTTTTTTTTCTCTCATTGAGTTTATCAGTACATTTTAGGTATACAGTAGTTACATTCATCATTGGGATCTTGTACCTTTCCATGACAGGTCCTGGTTCTCATTTTTTCCCCTTGTCCCTGCACTCCCTTCACCCCCTCCTCCCCTCCTCATTTAAAAACACTTTCTTTCCATTTTTCATTTTCTCATATTTTTTCTTTTCCCTTATTACATTTCCGCTACCCTTCCCACTTTCCCTACACCTTTAGTCCTTCTCTTCCTATTTCACATTGTCAATTATCTCATTAGGATCTTATGTACTATTATAGTTTTTCACACCAGAGAATTTATTCAATATTTATACATGTGTGACTTATTTATTTCACTTAGGAGTATGTAATGTACTTTTAAAATCAGGTAGTGTGATGCCTCCAGCTTTGTACTTTTTGTTTCAGATTGCTTTGGCTATTTAGGGTCTCTGTGGGTCAATGAAAATTTTAGGATTTGTTTTATTTCTGTTAAGAATGTCATTGAAGTTTTAATGAAGATTGTATTAAATCTGTAGATCATTTTGGGTAGCATAGACATTCTAACAATATAATTTTTTTCAATTGATGGACCCATTTATCTTTCCATTTATTTGCATCTTGTTTAATTTTTCATCAATTTTTATTTTTTTCAATATACAAATCTTTCAATTCTTTAGTTAAATTTATTCCAAAGTATTGTTATTGTAAATTGTACTGTGTTCTTTTCTTTTAAACTTTTTTCTTTCTACTTCTTGTACTGTTTTATTGATTTCCTTTTTCAGTTTGTTCACTGTTAGTGTGTAGAAGTATCATTTATTTTTGTAAGTTAATTTTGCATCCAGCAGTTTTACTAAATTTATTTTTGCTAATAGTTTTTATGGAGTCTTTAGGATTTTCTCTGTATAAGACCATGTCATATGCAAACAGAGACAAGTTATTTAACTTCTTCCTCTCTGATTTAGATGTTTCTTTTTTCTTTTTCTTGCCTGATCACTTTGGTTAGTATTTCCAATATTATGTTGGATAGCGCTGATGAGAGTGGGTATCTTTGTCTGGTTCCTGATATCAGAGGGGTAGATTTCAACTTTCCACAACTGAGTGTGATGCTAGTTGTGGGCTTGTAAAGTATGGCCTTATTGTATCTCGATATGCTCTTTCTATACCTATTTTATTGAATTTTTGTCATGATAAGACATTCAATATTTTTAAGTGTCTTTTTGTACCTACTGAGATGATCATATAGGTTTTGTCCTTCATGCTGTTGATGGGATGAATCATGGTTATTGTTTTCCTTTGGTTGAACCACCCTTGCATCTCACTTGATTGTAGTGAAAGATACTTTTAATGGGCACTGCATTCAGATTGGTAGTGTTTTGTTGAGGATTATTGCATCAATGCTCATTGGGAATATTAGCCTATAATTTTCTTTTCCTACAGTGTCCTTATCAGGCTTTGTTATTAGGGTAATGCTGGCTCTTGGAAGTATTTACTCTTCATCAGTTTTCTAAGTTTAAGAAGATTAGTATTCATTCTTTTAGTGTGTTAAATGCAGAAATTTATTGCTGTGTATTTTAACCAGCTGCCACATTTTACAGACTATTAATAATTCATATCCTCCTTGTCAGACAACAGAAAGATCAGAGTTAATGGAACTAAAGAACCTATAGAATTCAAATCGAATCAGTGGTTTGGAGCAACAGTGAAAGCTCACAAAGGGAAAGTCGTGGTGAGTATAAATTGTGTAACATATTCTGACTCCATTCTCTTACTATTTTAAGCCATGATGTATGCCCTAGGTTACTAAGAAATCAATGGATACTGAATGAATCTGGGAGATTTAAAAAAACATTTGCTCTAATTTCCTTACAACAACAAAATCATTTTAGATTTTAGGATTTAAGATTACTTGAATTATAACTTAATAAGAATAAATACCCAAAGGAGATTCCTAGTTTTATTTAGTCTGTGGTTTACTCTTTAAAAATACTTTGACATAAACTAGATGACATATAAAATATAGACAGATCCCTCTGGTTCGAAACTCAGCATTTACAGTGTACTACCTATAGAACTGTATTTGAATTAATATATTTTTCTTCCAGAATTGGTAAGATTTTTTCTTATTCTTTACTGATATGTGGCTTATAGGAATTACTACTTTTTAATTGAGTTTATTGGTACATTTTAGGTATATAGTACAGTACAGTTACATTCATTATTGGGATCTTGTACCTTTGCATGACAGGTCTTGGTTCTCATTGTTTCCCCTTGTCCCTGCCCTCTCTTCATCCCCTCTTTCCTCCCCATTTATAAACACTTTATTTCCATTTTTTTATTTTCTCCTATTTTTTTCTTTTCCCTTATTACCTTTCCCCTACCCTTCCCACGTTCCCTACACCTTTAATAGGAAGAAAAGGGCTAAAGGAATTACTATTAAAATACTAATTCCATTCCAGTAACTGTGTAGGGTTCACAAAATCTTCTGGGTATTGTAGTAATTTTTTTACATCCTGAAATTTTACCTGTAGCATGCATTTGTCACACATTTATTCTCAAGTTGTAGAAACCTTCAAAACCACTGAAAATACCTTATGACAGCATGTCACAGAAATATTTGGTTGTTGGTAAGATTTCACTTTCTAACTTGTAAGATGGCACTAAATCTCCTTTGGTGAGACAGAAGACAAAACCAGTTGGACTACATTGGACCCATGGGTGACTGTGTCACCACCCAGACTCCTTTTGTTGACAGTTCACACCCGAGGCTGAATTTATCAAGCAGGCAACTTGTCGGTTTGCTGCAAGCACCGTGAGATAAGAGGACCTAGATGCCTTAAAGAGTTTTGGGGCTAAGTCCCAACTCTTTGTTGGCCAAATGTGGCCAATGCTTTACAACATACAGAATGGTAAATCAGGACAAATGAATACATAAACACACCTGAGTTTTTAGGACGATGATTTCCTGGAGATTTTAGTTATCTTTACTAAGAGTAGTTATATATTGAACTAGATTATCAAGGGCATGTTTAGAAGCCCCAAATGACTTTAAAGTAGAGTTAAAAAAGCCTACAATAGAAGTAAGAGGATCAGAATATCCGGTAAATGGTGCGGAGGTTAAACCAACACAGTAGTCTCAACCAGAAACTAGACTACACACCGGAAGCAGAAACCATGGCACACGGGTGAGTCCCGTATGGTGAGCATTTGTGGCATGCTGCCTTTCGCTGCAGAAGTATGTGCCCAGGATACTAGCATTCACCTTGGAAGCCACTGACTATTTCCAGACCTTATCTCCTTATGCATTTGTACAACTAAAATATATTGTCAATCTTTCACTTTTCGTCAACTGAGAAAATGGGTTAGTGGTTCCACGTCCCAGGATTCTGTAAATTTGTCGGTAGAGTCGAAAGTTTGAACAATCAGACAAAACATACAGAATTCAAAACAGAAGTAAAAAGAAAAGTGCCTGTGTTTTCTACACATTCGTTGCCTCTCTCGTTACCAGAAAAATTAATATTATTTGATTTAAAGAGGATTTCCTTTTAAATATTGTGCTCTTGTTAGAATCTTAACTTTGAAGGAAGAAACTAGAGCCTGGCAGGAGCAAATTTTTGTTTTGTTTTGTTTTATTTCTTTAAATTACTTTTGCTGATGATATTTGCAGTAATAGGTAAGCTGATCAGTGGCAGTTCCACCTTTTCGTCACAAAATATTCTGACCAGTGGCATCCTAAGGCAGAATCTAATATGCCATATTTTCTCCAGAGGAACATTTCGAAAATTAGAAGGTTCAGGTGAGGCCTCAAATAAATTTCTGGTACAACAAATCATATGTCATAAAACCTTAGCAACTAATGCATAGTAATTTGGCATTGTAAAATTAATTTCGATTTCTATCCAGTGAGCATGAATTTAATTTAACTGACTGCCTGTGCATTACTCAAATTTTAAATGTGCAGCTCTATGCTAAGTGCTGTTGGCAGTTACATAAATTCTAGACTAGGGTCCAGTGTGTGAGCCAATTTTTGTGCACCTCGTTTACTGCTGTACAGGTGAGCAGGGAATAAGCATGTAACATTTGTTTCTAACTCTCTTGGTTTTCTTATTTTGCCTTCTTAGACTTGATAACACATTTTGGAATGATTTGGATAGCCCATCTCCCTCAAAAAAAGCTTTTCTGTGTTTATCACAGTAAATTTCTCCTTAATAATCAGACACAAAGTGTTGGCTTAGTTTTCTCTCAGTGTCAGTACCTCCAAATGCTTGTAGGTCCTTAACTTGGGCTCTTTGGATGACTTTCTAGTGCTAAAATAGGCACTCAATGCTGTCTTTCACCTTCAGCTTTACCATGAATAAAAGCCCTAAACACTGTGACAAGAAAGGAATATGTCTAGAAAAGTCAATATTTAAAAATTCAAAAGATCTGACTTCAGTCATAAAGTATGGGAATCCACGAAACCCAGCTGTATAAACTTGCCTGTATCCTTTGAGTTGAAAGCTATTCTTTACAGAAACAACAACTAGACAAAGAAAGAAACTAGTTCTTATTTTAACATACTGCACTGACTTATTTACTCTTTGAGTGATCATTTGCTTTTATTTTTGCCCAATTAAAAAAAAAAAAAACAGGCCTGAAAAGAAAATAAGACTCCTTTGCTTTCAGGAGGTAATTTCCTTTTGCCAGGTTACTTTTATTTAATTTACCATTCTTTGGCAAGAGTACTCATTCCTTTACATATGTTTAATTTTTTGCCAGTCCTACAGTGTTTTGATATTGCATATTGCTTTGGGAGGTTTAATTAACTCTGACTACCGAGATGCTCATTTGCATACTGGGAAGCAATTAATTCACCTAATAATTTAACACCATTTGTCATAACTTTAGGTGCACTAGTTAGTAGTTCAAATCACACTATTGTGTGAGAAGCCTGGATAAAAATGTGTTCACTGTCTGATGTTTTACAGGCCTGTGCACCTTTATATCACTGGAGAACTCTTAAACCGTCACCAGAAAAGGACCCGGTTGGCACCTGCTATGTAGCAATTCAGAATTTCAGTGCATATGCTGAGTATTCCCCATGTCGGAACAGTAAGTCGTTTTTATTCCTTGAAACTGAAAGTTAGCTCAGAATACTAAATTATAGCATTAGGCAGAAATGAGATGAGGGTAAAAGGTTACTGACAGTCTTATAGGCTGCCTTGCTGTGATAGGAGGGCCAAGACTTGGGATTCCTGTGACTTTCTTCTGTGTGTTTGAGAACTCAAGTTTTAGATATGCTTCAGTGGAATTGATCAGGTCCTTATGTGAGGCTTGAAACTGTCAGTTGCTGTCGAGAGTGTACACTCCGTGTTCTGTAGAATGTCGGCTACCCACTCTGCTCAGTTATTACAGGGATGGTGTTAGTTACTTCTCTCTGCTGAGACACAGTACCCAACATCCACAACTTCAAGGGGGAAAGACTTACTGTGACTTATGGTTTGGAGACACTTCGGTTCATGTTGCCAGGCAACATGGCAGTGGGGCATCATAGAGGAGAGCTGCTCACGTCATCACATCACGTGTCCAGAAAGAAGAGGGCAAGGGAGGAGCAAGGAAGGGAGATGCCCTACAGCCCTCCGGGCCACGCCCTCAGGGTCCCACCTCTTGAGTGAGGCCCCCTGTCTGAACAGCAAGCCAGCTCTAAGCCCCATTTTGCACAAGTATTTTTTATAATTCAAAACGAATTTAGGCAAGATAATGAGTAAATATCAGAGCTAGAACATTGAAGATCGTTCAGTGATGAGAGAAGATTAAAGAGATACAGAGCTCCCAAGAACTGGGTGTGGACCATTTTTAACTCATTAGTTTTTGGTGACATTTTGGCAAGATTATGGTCTTTGGAATGACAGCTGATCAGACAATCGGTGAAATAAGGACTTTGTCTTAAGGAGCTTTAAAATGAGGATGTTTTGTAGATAATGAACTCCATCACTTAGTCATTTAACATGTGTCTTCCAAACACTTTCACACACACTATTCTACGTTCAGCACATTGAAGAACAGGAGGAAACAAATCCCTGGCTTCAGTGAACCGAAATTCTAGTGGGAGAGACAGGCAACAAACGTGTCAATAAATAAGTTCATAATATAATGTCAGGTAGTGAAAAGTGCTACAAAGAAATATCTAGCCAGGCAAGAGAGAAAGGAGGAACCTGGGCCTGCGGAACAGGGAAGAGAAGAAGAGTCCTTCGCCAGGATGATAGGAAGGGAAACTTTGAGCACGTGATGGTTAGAGCTGGGAGGGCGGGTGCTCTCCAGGAACAGGCAGCATCCAAGAAGGTGAGGTGCTTGGCTCTTGGGATTGGTAAAGGTTGGTATTATCAAGCTGAAGAGGTTCAACATTTAATTTGCTTCATCGACATTTACACTTATTTTTATTATGTTTTCCTTGACTGACTAAAGATGATTCCCGAGAACTGCAAAGTATTGTGACTAAAGAGATGAGCCCACACTTCCCACACCTTTTGCCTGGATGACACATTGTGTTCTCCAGCTGACACTGAGGACGATCATCCATAAAGCTTGTCTTTGTGTGGAGAGCTCTGCCCCTTGGCCTGACTGCTTGTGCAACTTAGCAGCTCAGATTAAAATAAAGCCCTGTAGAAGCTAGACTCGGGAGGCACATGTTTCAATGCAACTTTGAGCCGTTATTTAAAATACGTTAAGTCAAAGCACACTCACAGTTGCAGCTCCATGAGCATATTACAATGTCAAGCGACTTACTCTTTATTTTGCTAAGTAGGAGAACAGTGCTTAAAAGATAAAATGGCACTCAGGTTGAATTTCAGAATAGCTGAATAAGTGTCCAAGAAGGGTTTCAGCTGTTTTCACATCCTCATGGGATCCTTGTTCCTATACATATTTCTTCCTCTTCAAATCGTCCAAAGAGCAAACTTCCTGTCATGGCTCTGAAGTTCACAGTTCATTAACACAAAGCCAGCTTGTTCACGAGCATATGGTCAATATCACAGAACAGGGACATCAGCAATATTATTTTCAAAAGAGAATTTATGCTAATTCTATGCCACAAACCCAGTGACCTGAGCGGATACAGTAAGCGATGTGAGAGCTGACCTCATTCATATTAATGACATACATTGAGCCCTTACAGTCACGCATAGTTCAGGTGAGGACAGTCCACACACACCCCATTCACTTTTCCTTTGGAAGGCAGTGAACAGTAGTGAACAATTGGCCTGTCTCCTTGGATTCCTAAATTCACCCTGAGACATAATTGCACACTTCAGAAATGCTCTGAAGTTCCAGGAAGAATGATTCCTTCAACTCTCATAAATAATAATTCAACCAGAAAAAGGAATGGCTTTCAGAGGAAAGAACTTCATACTCTAATTGCCACTCGGGAAAAAACGCTTGAAGTTGCTTATTTTCTCAACGAATTAGAAAAGATATTCACTTGTGTGTTTCCTGTTTTAAAGCATAATATCTTCCGAGAATGGTTATTCCCCCCTCCCCTTGAGTAATTGAGTATTAAAAATAAAAAGTTGATTTAAAAAAGGATTTTAAAAGATTTTTGTATTTAAAATACATTTATTAAGCTACTCAACATATAGATTTACATAGTAATATGTGTTCACATATATTTCTAGGTGCATATACATATTTATAACCATGAACTTCTAGAAAACTACTACCCAGACACTTGAGGTTATACAAATGAGCTTTGAAGGAATTCTATAAAATTTATCACCACAAACCACAATGTATAGTTGTAAAAGAAGTAACAAATTTTGCTAACATATACTATATGAGGTAGAAAGGTTATTTGGCAAAATAAAAGGGAACATGTGGAAAAGACTATTGACGACCATGCTAAAATTAGCTGAGTATTGACCAAACAGAAGAAGAATATAAAAGACATTGTAGGAGAGCTGAAAGGATCAGATACATTTCAAAGAGCTTCTAAGGGCTGGGGTCTAGCTCAGTGGTAGAGCAGTTGCCTGGCATGGGCAGGACTCTGGGGGTTTAGGCCCCAGCATCACAGAACAAGCCCCTCCCATGCCTATAAATGTTCCTGTGATGATGTGCATTTATCTTATTTCTTTTACTCCTCCCTCATTTTGTGTTCTGTTCAGAAATAGCCTCCATAAAGGGAAACAGTTATTAGTATGTTCATATCTAGCTGTACAACGATTAAGATTCCTGCTCCTTAACTACATTTTGGCTATAATTTAAGCATTTAGAAGCTATAGACTCTCTAATAAATTACAAGTTCTAAGTAGTAAATTCCTAATACTAGGGTTTTAAAGGATTTAATAATAATAATAGTCTTGGAGCCCTATGTTGTTAGCCTGCATATAGTCCGCAATAGTATATGATGAGAACTTATTGAACATTCATTTAGTAAGTTAGATTGCATAGAACGCAAAATAAACCATTACTAAAGTATTTTCTTTTGAGAACATTATTATTGCAATATCCCTATGAGAGTCATTATAATGAGAAACGTAGTTTCCCAGTTTACTTAACTTATCATGCTAGAATCTTCTTATTAAGGAGCATAAAAATGGAAATCTCTGTTGGTGTCCCTAGTGGAAAACACACACACACACACACACACACACACACACACACTCACACCTGATCGTTCTCAAAGCACCACCTTCCTGGAAAAGCAGGCAGATCAAGGTGGGCAAAGGAGAGACATTACTGCCCCATAGGCAGCTAGCTTGGGACACAGTCTACAGATGAAGCTTTTATTTCTTCAAATGAACATGAGCTGTAAAACCCAATGTAAACTGCTTTCTCTCTCTCTATTCCCTAAATAGAGTTAGTAATCAATATGTTCAAAAAAACCTAACATAATACACCCCAAACAGAATCCCTGTTAATTTTACTATGGAATCACAATATTTGGGATAAGAAAATACATGGAAATATATTTAATGAGTTACTTGGAATGGATTTTTACATAAATAAAAAGCACATAGTTTTAACTGAGAAAATTTAGAAGTCTATCAAGATGAACATATCTTGAATTAAAAGAGATCTTTGAAATGATGATTATTGTAACATTTATATATTTTGGTCATTCCAGGCAACCTTGACCCTGAAGGCCAAGGTTACTGCCAAGCAGGATTTAGTCTGGATTTCTATAAGGTAGATTGTTTTTTTCTTGTGGTTTCTAATATTTAATGTATATATTGTTGGTGTTGCTTTTTATGTTTCATTCCTGAACCTCTGCAAAAAATCTAATCTTTCCGCCTGTCTTCACGCTCAAGGTCCTGAATTGGATCTCCGGTACACAAACAGACAAACCAACTAACCAACCAACCAGTCTTTATGTACATAACTAGCCATATCTAGCAACTTCTTAGATTTTTTTCTATTTGCTCTTTAGTTCTATTAAGTAATGTGTACATATGACAACTTAGTATAGAAACACATATGAAATTCAAATTGCTACCCCTTGTAGCAATTATTTTTAAATGAAAATCTCAAAAACTCAGAAAAGGAATACATTTTTTAAAAAGCATAAGAAGCTATAAATTGTTTTTATCTTTTACCTGAAATGACCTGATTTTCCATTAATATTAATACTGAAGTCGCGTGTACTCTCACAAAACTAAGAAGTGATAACTAGTGCAAATACAGAGGCAAAGATTCAGTGGTTTTGAAAAGAAAAATTTCATCAACATATGTTCATTGTATTTATCATTGCTGTTTTTGTACTGTTTTAATTTTATTCCACTGAAAGTTACAGATCTAGGGCATGGAAAGCAAGTCTGTGAGTAGATGAGAAAATGTTTTCTGACCTGGACTTTTCATTTTTCATTTTTTTCTTATGTTTGCTGACCTGGAGTTTTCATTTTTTTCTCCTGATAAAAGGGTGGATTTGCAGATTTATGGAAGAAAGAAAAACCACCTTTGAAAAAAATTGGAATAGAATTTTCTTTTTATCACCATGGTATTTCAAAAGACCATATCTGCTAAAGTAACATTAAACATGGAGATATTTCACTCACTACAGGCAGTGCCAAAAATATTGAATTTATATGCTCTTAAGGGAATGGGTTCAAGTCACCTAATTGTGTTAAATTAAAATGATAACCCACTAAATAATTAAAAGCAAAAAAAAAAGGGAGGGGGGACAAAATGACTTGCAGGTTCGTGTGGTTTTTTATGAGTAACAAATTGTTAGAGCCAGGCTTATTGGCAATAATTTGTCACCTTTTAAAAAATTTCAGTGCTTCTTTTCCAATGGTTCCTGTTATGCTCTATTGTTCTGTTTTTCCAATTTGTTGTGTTTTGTAGAATGGAGACCTTATAGTAGGTGGACCTGGAAGTTTTTACTGGCAAGGTATGTTCTGTTAGCAGAAAAGAAAAGCATGTTTGTTGTTATTAACAAGGACATGAAGCAGAAATAGCATTAAATATCTATATATCCGCTTTTTACTGTATTAAGATTATATTCCTATTCATAGTTTCTTGACTATAGCATCATTTCAATTTTTACTTTGTTATATGCATGATATTTTAAAATATCCTTGCAACTGAACAATTCGTTTATCCACCAAGCATTTCTTGGGGCTACACCAGGCTCTGTGTGAGATGCTGGAAACAATGAGTGAAAACACACAGGGTTTGAATGTAGACTGTTGCCTAGACCTTCTTAGAGTGGTGATGGTGTGGACTGAAAAAAAGAGGAAAGCAGGAGACACTTGTGAGATACTTTGGAGGCAAAATAAACAGCCTCAGTGACGGATTGGATGGATGGTGGTGAAGAACAGGAGGACGTCAAAGATACGTTTCTGATTTCTTCACCTGTAAAACCCACTGAAATAGAAAATAATAGAAGAGAATAGGTTTGGGCTGAGATGGAGAGAGGAGAGGATGAATTTGGTTTTGGTTATGCAGAGTATGGAAATGTGATATCCAAGAATTTTCACATGAGTATTAGGAATATAGGCTTAACCTCTGGAAGCACTCTTGGGTAGAACATAAACTTGTATCCCTTACATATTGTCAATAACTGAAGCCATGGGTAGGAATTAGAAGCTTACTACAAATACAAAGAATACAGACTGGATCATGTCTGTAAAGTTAGGATAAAAATAGGGTAGAACATGAGACAGATGTGTAGTTGAGGGAGGACTTTATTTCTTTCTTTTAACCTGGAAGACACCTGAACATATTTAAAACCTATGGGAAAGATCCAGGAAGAAGAATTTATGATAAAAAATAATACATAATTACTATTAGGCTTAATTCATGCATTGATAATTAACAGCATCAAATAATTATCATTTTGATCTTTAGGAATTATTTTGCAAACAAAAGATAATATCAAAAAGATGCATATAAATCATGTTTGTTTTAGATTTTCTTTAATTCTGTGGTTAATTTTACATAAGCCATTTCTTTAAGTGGGGAAAAAAGTCTGATACAAATAATTTGAAAATTAGCCATGGCAAGGAAATGTAGAGGCATTTATCTGAGATATATAACTTAAAATTTCATATGGGCTGGGCTGGGGATTTAGCTCAGTGGTTCCACCACCTGCTTCACAAGCACAGGGTCCCAAGTTCTATCCCCAGTACAAAAAAAAAAAAATCATACAGGCTTAAGATTATAAGGATTATAGACCAAGCTAAAGGAAACAAACCAAAGCAGTGTATATGTGGGAGAGAGGGAAGGATTATTGAGCTTTTAACCTTAAAAAAATTGGCAAGTTCTACTCAGATTCTTCATACATTTGTGCCTAAATACAATTATCTTAACATCAGAACAGTCATTTCAGTCCCAGTCACTTGACAACAGTTCTGACAGCCTTATTCCTTTTTTGGATTTCAAATAGAAAGACAATGAGAATTATGTGTAAAATTTCAAAGGATGCTTTGGCTTTCAAATTAAGGTGATATATTAGTGTTTCAAAAGCATTTCTCCAGTTTTCTCCTGAAGAGCATGAAATCACACTTTTGCTTTAGAAGTATGGGAATACATTGAGGTTTTGGTGGAAAATTGTTAGGGATATTTTAGAGATGTGTGTATCCCCAAACAGTCGTATTTCATGACATCCGATTTCGTGTTTATTTGGGAGAGATTAGCCAAAGTTATTAACATATCAATGTCAGTGGCCACTGGTTTATTTTGAAATTCAGGATCTCATTGGATCTGGCTACTTTCTACTATTATAAATTTATTGTATGTATTCTTATATATTAGCCTATATTACCATGGAAATCCTCAAAGATTGTGTAACTCCTTTCTTACAATCTCTTGAGTATAAGTGCTTTAGATTTAATACTATATCTATAATTTGTAAGAATATAAAAAAATTTATTAGAATGCCAAAGGAGATAGTTGCGATGTCAAATATTCTACTAACAAAACCATATAACCTTAGAGAACACACTTAGGCATTTTGTGCCACCTATAACAAAAGCTGTATTTGGCTGGATGACCTCTAAGTTTCCTTCTAGGACATTCTACAAAGTTTAATCATATAAATTTCAGCGGCAAGTAACTCTTCGATACTTTTAGCATTTAAAGGTGAAGGGAGTATGTATACTGAAAACAACAGGAAGACACACTATTGTAGCTCATCAGTATTTTTGATAATGTTCTGTCACAATGGAGAGCTTCACCCACCGCAGCCAGCTCTTCCTGGCAGGTCTCGTGGTAGGCAGGAAAATTCGTATCAAAATACAAGCAATTCCATGGTAGCTTTCAGAGAGTGTGTGGATGCGGGTCTGCAGAGGGAGGGCCTGCCCCCTCCACTCATTCGATTAAAGTATTAATTTGTTTGACCACAGGTCAAGTGATAACTGCCAGTATTGCCGATGTTATTGCGAATTACTCATTCAAGGATATTCTGCGGAAACTGGCTGGAGAAAAGCAGACAGAAGTGGCTCCAGCTTCCTATGATGATAGTTACCTCGGTGAGATCCATTGCTCAAGAAATGTGTGGTTTCTTAAGAGACAACAGATTAAATGTGGAGGCAAATTTGATTCCTGACTTGTTTGCCGTCTTATGAAAGTTTTCTTTCTGGGTTAGAGTAGACTGAGCTTTTCTTTACAAATTTATAAAGGTGCTTTGGTCCATCCTGTATGTCATCCACATAGTCTGAGTGCTGTGCTTTCTAGCAGCTCTTCTGTAGGCTCCATAACATTCCTTGGCACATAAATTATTTTGCCAGTGGTCGACACTACGTATTAGCGGGGTTGACCAGTGCTGTCGCGGCAACATGACAGGAGCCTGCTTGCCTTCCAGAGCAGCAACAGGAGCCTTTTCACTTGCTATGTCTTTTAGGTACTTTCTCACGGCTGGGACCAAATACCCAACGCCTGCAAGTTCAATGAGAAAAGGCTTATTTTAGCTCCCTCTGTAGACATTTCAGTCCATGGGCAGCTGGCTTCCAGGCAGGGCGGCACGGCAGAGGAGGAAGAGCTCATGGCAAGTCACGCAGGAAGCAGCAGGCGTCTTTCTTCTTTCCAGTTTTTGTTTTTGTTTTTTTTTTGAGACAGGGTCTCACTGTGTAGTCGAGACTGACCTGGAACTCACTATGTAGCCCAGGCTGGTCTCGAACTCACAGCGATCCTCCTGCCTCAGCCTCCCGAGTGCTGGGATTACAGGTGTGCGCCCCGACACCCAGCATCTTCTTTCCATTTTTATTCCATCCAGGCTACAGGCCTATGGGTTGGTGCCACCCACACGCAGGGTGGGGCTTTTCTCTTCAGTGCATCCGCCATCCACTTCCAGAACAGTGCTAAACCAATCAGAGGACTACTCCAGGATCATACTCCCTTGATCCAGTCACGTCCCAAAAGCAGCACCTATGAGCACATGAGGGTCATGGAGGACATCTAACATTCTCAGTTTTTATTATGTGCAAACAGCACAAGGGCATTTCATGCTACTATTTCCCATCTTTGGGATCTTGGTGGCTCTTTTTTTTTTTTTTTTTTGGTACTGGGAATTGAACTGGGGATCTTGCACTTGCCATGAAGGCGGTGGCACCACTGAGCAAAATCCCCAGCCATTTAGTGGCATTTTGATGGCTTGATAAATTTGAAAAGTAAAGAATGATAGTCATCTTTGGTCACTGTAGCTGACACCTCGCTTTAGAGCTGAGCGAAATCTGGAATACCACCATTAAAGGAATTTGGGAGCAGACCTTGTTGATGATCACAAACAGCAAAACACAAGCACAAGAGTTACCTGTCGGAATATGGTGTTTGATTAGACAAATCCGTAGCTCTTAAAATGCACAAGCCTCCAAGTACATTTCAGGGTGGATTACGAAATGTTCATTGTTTGAAAACTGGTCTCAAAACCTAGGTTTTGGTTTTTGCTTGTTTTGCTGTGTTCCTCTTTAAGAACATAGTACATCTGTTGTGTATGCAGGATTTAGGGTTTAGGATGAAACATTCATAGTAGCATGGTTAATTTTCCCTTTTATAAAATCCTGAATTTTTATGTGTGTAGTGACCGGTGACTTATGCAGTACTGTGGTAATACTTTCTTTTATTTTTTTTAGATACAACTTACTTGAGTCATCAAGTGTGATTGGTTTGTTTCTTTTCTTTAAAACAGGATACTCAGTGGCTGCTGGGGAATTTACTGGAGACTCTCAGCAAGGTGAGAGACTTCATCCAACTTAAGTCCTTTTAAAAGCATGGGGAAAAGGTAAAATGAAATAAAAGTCATCTGTAAGTGTGAGTTTCTTTGCTCACATTTATATAAAATGTATGTAAATGGAATCCCAAATTGCATATGATAGTTTTGGAAATGTATACACAATTTGGTACACAGTTGTAAGTCTCGAAGAATTTCATAAGAGTCAATACCAAACTTGATAAAAATGTAATTCAGCAATATAAAATTGGAATGAATGAAAAATGTACAGTACAGATAATTAAATGACTTAGACATCAGCCACACTCTTAGTGACAGATGGAATGTAAGAAATCGAGATTCGTCCTTTTATCTTAATGTCTAGGATCTCATACCAAATGTGTCCCAAACTACCCTCCCTCCCTGACTCCAGTCAAACTTGCCAGCATTATTTTCCTTTCCTCTTAGGACGTGGCCAGTCCCATCGGAAGAAAAACTACTTCCATTCTCATACATGGCCTTCAGCATCTGTATTCTATACTGTGCTTTGACTTCAGCTGTGTCTCTAGTCCTCTGATCCTGTAACCATCTCATCTACCAGTGGCCACATGCTTTTGTTTATATATTTTTAGACCAATTTCAAGGGTCACGGTCCCCAGAAATCCTTCTGTAAACTTCTGTGTCATTTCATTTTTCTCTCTTCTAAGACATTTGCTATTCATTTCTCAAGATTTTTTTTTTTTCTCTAGCACTGGAGATTGAATGAACCCAGGGTCTTGGTACTGAGCTATATCCCCAGCCCATTTTATTTTACCTTTTAAAAAATACTTTTTTTTTTTAGTAGTTTTACTTTAGTCTAGTTCAGTTCAGTTCAGTTTGAGATAGGGTCTTTGTGTTGCCAAATTGTCCATCCAGGCTGAGCTCAAACTTGCCATCCTCCTACCTCAGCTTCCCTGAGTCCTGGGACCACAAGCATGCACCCTCGTATCCAGCTTCCTCAAACATTTTTGTATAATCTACTAAGTGTTAGGTTCTGTTGGCAACTGTTGAACAGATAGAGGAGATAAATGATCCTTGATCTCAGAGTTTACCATCTACTCAAGCCAATAGATGTGAAAGAAGGAACACAAAAGACCAGATTGAATACTGTAGAAAGTGCTAGGATAAGCTTCAAAATACAGAGGAAAGGAGGCTTTGGAGATGAGGAAACACTTCAGTAGGACTGGGATGGGAGCAGTCCAAGGAGCCCACTTTTACCTTCTAAAATGTATTCAAGGGACTTATTTCAACTGGTTAGGCTTTGATACTGATTGTGGAATGAGACTGAGGTGGAGAAAGGGAATAGATCCCAGATCATGCTAGGCCTTGTAGTCATACAAAAGATTCTGCAATTTATGAGAAATATCGAGCAGCCGTGAAGGCTTTCAGTACAATAGTAAATAAAACCTGATTATAATGTTGCACTTGTCACTTCTTTGTTGCTGGGACAAAATACCTCGCATACCTTAAAAGAGGGCAGATTTAATTTGGCTCAGAGTTTCAGAAGTTTCAGTCCACCAGTTGAGAGGCTCTGAGGCGGAAACGTCAGGGCAGAAGGGTGTGGCGGAGAGCTGCTCAGCTCATGGTATCGTGGGAGCAGAGAGTGGGAAAGAGACCAAGAAGATACGTAGCTGTCACAGGCCCACGGTCCCACTTCCTGCACCAGGCCTCACTTCCCAGCAGCCCTTTCAGTTACTGAACTCATCAGTAGATCAGTGGCCACACGATATACTTCCTTCTCTAGACCCCACCGTTGAACAGTTGTTGTAGGGGAGACAAAAGCCTTCCATGAGTCTTTGGGAGTCATTTCATATTTATATTGCAACAATTACAATCTGAAAAAACAGAAGAAAGGAAAGAAACAAGAAAGGGAGAGAAGGAGCGAAGAAAATCACACTGGCTGCTTCATGTGTAGACTTGCTTGGGGAGGGGAGGGGAGAGTGTTGTGTGTAGAATTTTTATGCTCCCACCTGGCTCTTTGAAGGCAAAATCTATGTATTGTTCTCATTTATTTCCCTCACAAAGATTAGACCACATTCTCCTTGTTATAGACTTCTATTGAGAAATAGTCTGATAAAAATTGAATCTTTGGAGTCAAGATCTATATAGGTTCAAATTTTGACCTCACTGACTATATTTCTTGGGATGTGGCAATCTCTCTAATGTTCATTTATATATCTTTAAATGATGCTAATCTGACATAACTGAAAATATTCTGAAGATTGCATGAGATGGTGCGTTAAATATTTTTCACATACAAGGCAATAAGTAGCTGCTTTTACTAACTAGTAATATGTATTGACTGGGCCAATAAGGAAATCAGTATTTTCCATTTTATTGTTTCATATGAACATTAGCTGTCACTGATATAAATGCCTTAACTAATCAGAAATAATTAAGCAAAAGTGAAATAGAGTCTTCTCTAGGAATTAGCACAGATTTCCAGTAGTTTCATATTGACAGGTTACATCAAATAGAAATCCATAGAGCTTTGTTGATTGGGAGGGAATGCTAATAATCATTTTTCTTTTAAATGTAAGCTGATTCTTAAAGACCCTCTCCATTACTTTTACTTCAGTCTCTTAAAAGGTAGTATATTGTGGTGGAGAAGGGGGCAGAGACTTTGGATGTAAACCTCTTGAGTTTAAACCCTGACTTTATTACTCACCAGTGTTGGGATTTTAGGCAAATTGAAATTGTCTAATGTCTTCGTGCCTCCATTTCTTCATTCCCACAGTAGGGATTGATGAATACAGTATGGCCGATCTCAAAGTACTTGAATGAATGAATGAGCTCATTTTCTAAATTTTAAACCAGAACAATTCCCTGTACATAAGAAATAACCACTGGATTAAGGGCCATCAGAGAGAAATGAGTGGTACATTTTTCAAAGTCAAATCTTATAATCACTCACTTAGCAACTTAGCAAAGGAAATTGTGTAACATGCCAAATGATTTACTAAAATAAGGCACTAGGGCTTTTGTTCACTCACTCTCCGAAACAGCTCTCAGTTCTGACTCAAGGAAATTAGCAATGACACACAGCAGCACATTCTAGGGAACTATGATTATAATAATAGTGATTTTATACTGGCTCTCAAAAATATCTAGAAAATGCATCCAAATTTAAGTGGATGTATAAAATAAAAGCATTGTAAGAAAATCAGTTAGTTTATGAGATCACTACAGATCCAAGGCTACCCGTGTCTACTCTTTGCTTAAATTAGACAAGAGGGATTGGGAATTCTGTGAAAAATCACTTGCTGTCCTTTGGCTGAGCGATCCGTGAAAGGCTTCACTGGATTTGAACCCCGAGGAATTACCTAGAAGGTTTGTATGTGTTTGCATACTTCTGGCAAGAGAGCCAATGATTTTCTTCCGGTTTCTAATGTGTCCATGAGTCAGAAAAGGTTTAGAGCTTTTGTTCTCCTTTTGATGTCAGATGTGGTAAGCGATACTCCCAAAAGTAGTCAGGTCTTGGCTGGTTCCCAGAAAGTAACTGGACACAGAACGAAGAAGCTTGACTTAGCCGTCATTTCTTGTTATCTGCTGCTCACCAGCTATTAGCTCTGTCCCCCATGTGTCAAAATGGGGATCGATGCCTCCTTTTTCGCGGTGAGAGGAGGGAGATCTGACAGAGCACATGGCTCATTGTCTAGTGGGTGGAACATTTTCAATAATGGTAGGGCCTCCTTTCTGCTACTTGCAGTGGGTTTGATGTCCAAGCCATGAATTTCCAGGTCAAAGACCTAAAAGTTTCCTGAACATATTGTTAATATTAAGAAACTTCTGAAGCTTTCACCATGAATTATTGGAATGGATTTAACACAACTCTCCTATTTTCTCCTCCAAAATAAAAGTTGGTGAACTTGAGCGACAGTTCTAATTTGCCTTGTGCCTCAAACAATTAAATGGCCCCAATCATTTACAAACAGTTCTGAATGTCTTTAATCAACATTACATTTAGTAGCTCCTTAGCGGAGGGGTCATAGGAAGTTATAGACTCCAAAGTTGCTGGGTGTGATGGCTGACTTTTTAAAAAATTAAGATTCTAAATGTTCGTGGGATATGAAAAGTAGTGTGATTGCCCTGCATTTTAGATGGCATAATCTATCTTAATTGACAGGCCTGACTTTGAAATCGGTCAACTCCATTATATGTGATTGTGGTTTGTCATGTACCACAGGGGGGAAAAAAAGAAAGAATTACTGAAAACCTCCAAAAGCTTCCCTCACTGGGGAAGGCATCCCGATGACTTGGTTTTTCTGATCCTTGTCTTCTTTTCAGGAGCATGCCTCACCTTCCCTCCTGTTGCTGTAGAGCCAGCTCTGCCCTAGCTCAGACTCGCTCTCACCACTCAGAGATGGGCCTCTAGAAATCCCTGCTTTTCTATCTTACCGGGTCCGCATTTCCTTCGCTCCTACCTCATTCCCACGGAGACAGAGGCAGGCTGTTGTTTCTCCCATCTTAGAAAAAGGAGCAGAGCTCTTCGCCCTCTCCCTTCTCCAGCTGCTGCCCGTACTTCTTTGCTCTGAGGGAATTGCCACTGCCTTCTCCAGCCCCAGTCTCTGACCACCAGCTCCCTTCCCCTAATCCCCCTCTTGCTGGGTTTCTGCTGCTTCTTGGAACAGTTGTTGCCAAGGAAACCCGAGGCCCGTGTGTAGGCATCTTCTTTGACTGTCACTAGCACTGGGTGAAAGGTGCCTCCCTCCTCGCTTGTCCACTTGGCTTCGCTGGCCCTGGCCACTGTTGTTTCCCTCCTTTCTCTGGAGTGCCCGGAACTAAACTTAGGGGCTCTCTCTCGGTGGTCCCACCCAGCTCGCATTCATCTCTCCAGTTTAGACTCGATTCCAGGCTCACGACTCCAGCTCTGTCCTCAGTGCTTCTGTTTGAGTAGCTATCCCACACTGGATGTGCTGGTGCCTGGCCACCTGACCTTCAGAGTAAAACACACTCGGCCCTCTGTTGTCACCCTGCCCGTTGCAATCGGTTGTCATTGCCAGAAACCCTGGAAGTCAGCTGTGGAGAGTTCTGTTTGTTTCACGCCCCACATCCAGTCCATAAGCGAGTCCTGCCAGCTGAGCCCTCAAAGCCCTACCAGAACCAGACCACTTCTTAATCCCTCTATGACTTCTACTTTGAAGGAAGTTCACCCTCACTTATATGTCTACAGTAGCCTCCTCCCTGGTCTCCCTGCTCCCCTATGGGCTGTGCAAATCCAGCAGCCATAGCGCTCCTCTCCAAACAGAAGTCAGATCAGTAAATTTTCCCTCCCACTAATTCACCAGTGCATTCAGCCTAGAACCCGAGTGTTTACAGCGACTTACAAAGCTCTGTTAATTGGCTCTGATTCATTAGACTTCACCCTCCAGTTCTTTACCTCTATACCCTCTACTCAAGTCACCCTGGGCTCCTTGCATCCCTTCAAATCACTCCAAACACATTCTACCTCAGGGCCTTTGCACTTGGTGTTCCCTGGAACAAAAACATACTTCTTCCAGACATCCACAGTATTTACTTCCTCCCTTTCTTTAGTCTTCACTCCCATGTTATGTTCTTTTTTTGGGGGGGTACCGGGGATCGAACTCGGGTCCTTGTGCTTCAGAGGCAGGCGGCGGAACCACTGAGCTAAATCCCTGTCCCTCCCATGTTATGTTCTCATTAAGACTTTCCCATGATTATCCTAATAAACAGCAACTCCTTTCCCATCCCAACATTAGCACACCCTGTACAGTTTATTGCTTAATTTTTCTCCACTACATTTGTCTTTTCCTACCATTAAACCCTCTCTTTTTTAATTGACTGCTTCTTCCAAGTAGAATATAAGCCCCAAGAGAGCAGGGAATTTTGTTTTGTTCACTACTATATCCCATGCCAGCCATCTGTAAATACAGAGTCCACCAAAACAAGTATATATCAGGAACAGAAAATGTATAAATATTTTAATACTAAATTTGTTGGGACATCATCAAATTAATACAAGTTACTTTCAAGGCCTATCATTACAAGAGGTGTTCAAAGCATGGCCATGAGCTTCCAGACACTTAGTGACAAACTGCTGAAATGTGTCTCTTCAATGCCCTTTTTTTAAAAAAAAAAAATTTGTGCCAAATTTTAAACCTTTATGAATAAAAAAGTTTCAGTTTCTGGAATCTAAAGTAGAACAGATTTTTGATAATCAGTTATTCCAACTCCCATATATGGCAAGGGACCACAGAAAAATTAAGTTCAGTGACTCAACTCAGGGATATGGCAGACTCCACATTGGAACCATTTTTTTTTAGAATCTAAATCCAGGCCAGGTCCATCAAAGTATGTTGCCCTCCCACCCCCGGAGTTGTCTCCTCTCCTATTGATGCTTCCTTCCTGGGATACACAGGCAGCCAGGTTGCCTCTAAAGCAGTTGTAGGAGGCTGACAGGTCCAGGAAGTCAGTTTCCTGTTATGTATGATACAATACTTTCGCTTGGTAGCCAGAATTGTTTTAGTGTATTACTGTTACTGGAGCTGTGCTTTTATGCCAGCACAAAACACATTTTGTTGAGCAAGAGCTGGCAACATCAGAGTAAGGAGTTTAACGTAGAACCACAAGCAGACTAAGAAACCAAGCTTCAGTTCTAGAGGCAGAAACGCATGCAGTCTGGTATAAAGATGGGAACATCTCAAAAATACAACTTCTATTGTTCTATTTCCTGTCAAAAAACAACAAAAAAAGTGGATTAAAAAAGTAAATGTAAAATCCTGACTTCCAACTTCTAAACTTCTCCACAATGGTTATTCATTTGAAAAGTACTGTCTTTACCACTTGTTTGCTGTACAGCTTTAAATACGTATGCAATTTCCCTTCTCAATATCTATTTTTATGTCCAGAACTGGTTGCTGGAGTTCCAAGAGGGGCACAGAACTTTGGATATGTGAGTACTCAGAATCCCTCCTGAGATGTTTTCTTGTTGATGCAAAAAAAGCTCTCTTGCATGTAATTTTTGTCTTCTGAAGTTTCCTTTAATATTGAATTCCTCCAAATAATTCAAGGCATTTGCTCATAAGAAGGAAAGAAAATAAGTGAGGCTAGATTAGCTCCAGGATTTGTGGGACCGAGTACAAAATGAAAGTGTGGCGAGCATTTCTTGTTTGCAAAGACTTATATTTATCAAAAATTTTAAATTATTAAAAACTTTAGGGCAGCAAAGGCAGAACGTTAAACCACGTTGTGAGCCTTCTAGGCCCATAGCCATAGAGGTAGGTGGCCTGTCTCATGCACAGTCTAGAAGTATTGTGCAGCCTGCCCTTTTATCATCAGCCCTTTAATATATCTCACATGGTAGGAACAACACAATCACTTTTTATTTCACTACGGTGTTCTTTTACTACAGTGGTTTAAAACACATTTATCATCTCATAGTTCTGGAGGCCAGAAGTCTGAAATCACGCTGAGGGCAGGGTCATGCTCACTCCAGACATCTAGAGGAGGATTCTCTTGTCCATTCCAGCTTCTGGTGGCTCCTGGCTTTCCTTGGCTTGTGGCAACATCACTTCAATCTCTGCCTCCATCTCCACACAGCCTTCTTTCCTCTATCTCTGTGCGTATCTTCTCTTGTTTCTATAAGGACACTAGCCAATGGGTCGTGGGTCACCTAAGATGAGCGAGTCCTGAGATCATCAACTAATTTTATCTACAGAGACCCTATTTTCCAAGAAGGTCACCTTCTTAGGTTGCAAGTAGATATGAATTTGGGATGGATACTATTAAAGCACATTATAACTAGTTGCTATGAAATTAGAAAAGAATATATAAAGACCTTACAAAGAATAGGGCCAGGGATTTAGCTTAGTGGTTCTGTCACCTGTGTGGCAAGTGCAAACACCCGAGTTCAATGCCGGGTACCAAAACAGAAAAAAAAAAAAAGAATATATATAGATCTTATAAAAGAATGTATATAGAACTTATATGGACCAATATTTATCTTTTCATAGACATTTAGGAAGCATGAAATACTTACAGATTTGGTTTTGGCTAAATAGGATTAAAAGGAATATTTTTGCTGTATGGATAGCACTTAAAATATTTTTTTGGCAAAGAATCAAAATGATCAAAAAAAAAAAAGTATATATAGATCTTATAAAAGAATGTATATAGAACTTATATGGACCAATATTTATCTTTTCATAGACATTTAGGAAGCATGAAATACTTACAGATTTGGTTTTGGCTAAATAGGATTAAAAGGAATATTTTTGCTGTATGGATAGCACTTAAAATATTTTTTTGGCAAAGAATCAAAATGATCAATTCTTATAATAGCATGAGAACAGAAATAGATTTAGACCAAAATCACGATTAAATAAATTAACTGATTGTCAGGTTAATCACTCTCAATATTCTTGAATTCAACTATTACTTTTACCAATTCTGCATGAATTTGGTCTGAAAATATCCTAGACTTAAGCATATTAAAAAATTTAATGAACTTCCTTATCATCTTTGTGGGCTAACATTTTTGTGTTTTATTATATATAACCAACTATTACCTACTCATCACACAAATTTAACTGATTTGGGTTGCAATTAAAAACATTGACTTCTCTAGTTCTCTGGCAAATGATGCGCCTCTCACATTTCTGTGATTTCAGGTCTCAATCATTAACTCTACAGATATGACTTTTATTCAGAATTTCACTGGTGAACAGGTAAAGACATTTTAGTATGAAATAATATCATTTTATGCTAGCAGTATACTTTAATATGAATATCATTTATTAATTCACTTGGGAAATATTTAATGAGCACCTACTATGCACCACAAACTGTTCTAGGCACTAGGGTTACAACGTGCATCAGACCAATGAATCCCAGCTGTCATGCAGCTGTGTGGTGGATAAGACATAAAGGGATGAGTGAATTCACAAATAAATGACCTTGACAATTCAAGCTAATTTTCAGTGATACGAAGGAAATAGAATATTTATATTATATATATTTTTCCATAATATGTATATAGCATGGCGGGGTGGAAAAGGGGGATGACATCTAATGCAAAGACAATGACAGATTTCCAGCGGGAGACAGCTGGGCAGGTCTGAGGGACATAGTGAAAGCCACAGTGGCTGTGACAAACAGGAGAGAGGTAGGAGCTGTGGAGACAGAGGCCAGGGCTTCTCCCATGAGCCTTCATCAGCAACCCTCTCATTTCAAGTTATGTTCTCAGTAAGTTCACATTCAGAATTCACACATGCCTCAAAGCTGACATTAGTGCCTGCGTGAGCTCCTGTCTTGCAAGGTGTTGCCCAGATGGTCCTCTAGGGGGCCCCCACTCTCGAGATGGCAGAGAGAGAATTTCATGTCCTACTCAGGAAGTTCTCTCGGCCACCGTAGGTTGTATTTAAAAATAAAAATTCATTGAGGCTGTGCGTAGACTGGACCAGGGTCTCAGTGAAGTGAGTAAATAATGGCGAATGGCAAGTGATAGCCCTGGGCAGGGTGGTGCACCTGTTGGAAAAGCAGCTGGGAATGAGAGAGAGCCTCTGGGACCCAGGTAGGTGCAGGTCCTCAGGAATTCAGGCCTTTGCTGGACTTCTGCCTGTCACTCATTGTAGCTGGAAGTCCCCCGAGTCTCAGCGTCCTACAGAGTCTCGACAAAGTAGTGGTTCTGAGCCCTTCCTCCCAAAGATTAAGTACTGATCTTTATAAACTGTTGTGAGCTGAAGTCCTATTGTGAATGTGTCACTAGCCTGAAAATAACCGACCACCTTCCTGATCAAATGTGGTCTGAGGTCACTCCTCATCTGGGTATTGTCCCGTGGTGAAATCTGGCACATTATATACAAATATGGTCCTGCCATCTAAAGGGAGTCGTGCCGCAAAAACTGATCATCGAGGTTATACATGAACACAAAATAATTTTGATATCGTTTTGCTGAAATTTGGATCTTCAGTCTACTTATGCTTGTGAAATACTTACAAAGCATTTCATATCCCTCATGATGCTCTGTGGAAGATTTGGGAAAAAGTGACCCTGAGGGAAGTTGATTAGACTTGTAAATGTTGAACAAGTGTTCCTAAAATGTGGGAACACCGTGGGACACTGCTTACATTCATGGAAAACTCAGTACGAATGGATGCTCAGATGTGATCTCTCCCACCAGGAAAACGTTATGCTTCAGTAATAGAAACAGGACAAAGCAGAGAGTAGAAAACCAACCTAATTCTTCTGTGCTCTTGATTATGTCATGTAGTATCTCTGAGAAAGAGGGGCCAGATGGCGCATGATTTGAAAATATTCTCCTATGAGACTTCATATGGAGATAGGATTAGATTTATTCTGTGGGATTTAAAAACCGCAGAACCAGGAAGGATTAAGGACTAGAAGTTATGGAAGGGCCACATTTAGCAGGGAATGTCCAAGTAACTGTATCCACAGACTGAATGGGCTGATTGTTGAATACATCCGGACGATGTCCAAACAGATGTCAGGGTTATTACAGGGAAAATTATTCACTGGGCTAGGGGTTAGACTAAAGTGACCTGAAGAATCAGACCACATCTGAGTCAGTGAATCTCCATGCAAAAATATACCATAAGGAGATTCATCCTTCAGGCAAAATAAGAGGCGGCTATAAAAAGAAATTTTGGAACAGAAAATATGTCATTCTTATGGTTTTCTTTTGCAGATGGCATCTTATTTTGGATATACTGTTGTAGTATCAGATGTTAACAGTGACGGGTAAGTTTGTATAAACTTCCTCTTCACTGGATATTCACCCATAAAGATGTTATATTTCTCTTTATGAAATACTTCCTTCTGTCCATGCTTCCTCAATAAGAGAGAGGCCGTCTTGTTTTAACTTTTTGTTTTGACTCAGGACAAGGGGATGTATCTAATAAAGAATTCTGTCATTCTTCTTTTATGTCTTCACTAAGATTTTCCACATCTGCCACCTCCAAAAGGGGATTATGTCATTTTATTTTAATTTTATGAAGAATCGGTGGAGACCAGAGAATTTTTAGGATGCTGAAGCTATTGTAAAACACTGCCATGGTACATTTATTAAGACCAACAGAATGCACGACACTAAGCATGAGCCGGGCATAAACTGTGGATTTTGCTCAATAATGATGTATGAAATGTAGGTTTACAGATTAAAATAGATGTGTCATTCTCTGGTGGGAGGTCTGACGGTGGGAAAAGCTCTCCGTGGGAGGGCAATAAAGTGAGAACACTGTACTTTTGGATCAACTTCGCTTGGAGTCTAAAACTGCTCTGTGAAATCAAATTTATTAATCAGTATTTAGAAAGCAGAACTGCAAGGAGTGAGAGGGAAGTCAAAAGGATGCGATTTTTAAATCAAACACAAAGGGAAAGGCTCCGTGATAAGATTGCAGGTACACAGGTCACTAAATTACAGCACACGGTGGTCCACTGCGCCACAAGGACTCTGCTGGGGACAGCAATGAGTCTGTCCCCAAGAGACAGGGATACGCTGTCATGGAAGCCATGGAGGGTTCCAAGTGAGGGCGTGACCGCCTCAGAGTGAGGCTTCCTAGGTAGGCTGTGCCTGGTCTGTCATCATGGGTCAGGGAAGGCAGGACCGTGGCTTGGACCAGAGCAGAAAGAGGGGAGGGAGGTAGTAGTTGTGCTGTGGGCACATTTCACAGGTCTTGTAGCGTGTCCTTCTTACACTGGTGAGAGTTAACAACATGAAATGGCCTTCATCGCCGGTTGTCTGAGGACCGCCAGTCAAGATCACCGACTTAGACTGTAATTGTTGTCAAAGCCTCTTAGTAATTTAGAGAGAAGATAGCTGAAGAAGAGTTTGAAGCCAAAACCTGGCCCACATTTCCTTTTGGTGCTAAATAAGCTCCCACGGTCTGGATGCATCACGGTACAGCGGCTTCAGGGAGTCCCTTCTACACCCAGGACAGCAAGACTACAGTGGCCTTTCAGGATGTGCACTGACACGGTCATCTCAAGTGCAGGGCTTTTCACCCTGGGTGCCGGACAGCATTTTCTGGGGCACAGAGCCCTCTCCTGTGCTCCCCCTTGGAGGCTGGGCCCATTTTGAATCCTGGCATCTTTCCCAGGTTTCACAGTATGCCCCAGGGTACTCTCTTCCTTCCTGGAAATGTCCCCGATTTAGACTACAGCAAAGTTGTGTGACAATGTTTATATTATACATCTCTGCCATGTAAAGAAAAAAAAAATTAGAAAAGGACCTCAGTGGTTTCCTGCTGATCAAAACAACATGGTCATAACAAATGCAGGAATTTTCAAGTGATAAATTTGTTCTTGATATTCTTCAAAACTTCTATGCACACTGTTACTTTTTTTTATTAGGTAAAATTTTCTGAATTCTTTAGGCCACATTAAAGAACAGATCCTTTAACTATAATATTGCCATTCCTAATGATAAAGTGGCCATAGATTCTAAATGTGGTAACTTGTTACTTCTATACTATGTAAATTCAAAGTCTGATATAAAGGAGTATATTTGTCAAGCAGTTGCTACTAGCCAAGCAAAGATGCAGATAAAGACAGGGAACACAAAGGAAGTCTGAGATTACAGTGATAATGATGTATTTAGTATAATATGGCATATGTATATATCTATGTATATATATATATGTATATGTGTGTGTGTGTGTGTGTGTGTGTATTTTAAAGTATCATGTGGCCAAGTATTGTCAATGGTTCAGAAATGAGAACCCTTTACACATGTACAATTATGGGACAGAACCAGACTTTCTCCGTTCAGGAGATAATCAAGTGTGATTGTGCACCAGGCTACCTCATGAACACTCTTTAGCAACATGAACTTCTCTGTCAACCATGCAACAAAAGTAAGGTCCTTACAAATGCTCAACAATCACGCAACATCAGGAACAAAAAGCCAGAGTTTGAAAGCAAAATAACCAAATAGGTAAATTCTTGGAAACGTCCCCAATACTTGTTATTAAGAAACTTCTCCTGGTATTATGGGTGGACTCTAAAAGTTTAGCTCAAACAGTCGTGTGCCTGCGGGTTAGTGGGTGACAGTGTCAGACCTGTCATGATTTTCTATGCATGATATAAACAAACTGGCAAAATTAACTGCAGTTTAGCTATCTTAAAGCAGCACAAACTCTGTTAATGCAAACTTTGTTAGGACATTCCTGAACACACTTGTTAACAACAAATGAAGATGGTATTTTTTCATCTCATGCATAAGCAAGCCAATCTGTTTTTCTTTTTTTCTTATGGATTTTGAACAAACTTATTTATACTATTTCAGAAATTCACAAGATTACAAATCAGTTCACTGGACATTTTCACATACCAATTGTTTCAGCCTCTGCAGGGCTAAAAAGGAGATACATTTAAATGGATTATTCCAAATATTTGGGTTAACTTGAGAACATTTTGGAGGAAATCTCTTTGAAAGGAAACAGATTTAGGTAACTATGGTTTTATGTAGATTTAGTCCAATACATTTATTCATACGGAATGTATCATTAGGATTAAATTAGATAGAAAAACTAAAAAACTAAAGTGTAAAGAATGTAAGTTGAATAGATTTCTACAATGCAATTGATTAAGTTATATTTGTTATTGCCTATTGCCGATCAAGCCAGTGAGCCTGATTAGATGTCAAATCTACTATAGAGTCTACTAAGCTAATTAATACATTACTAAATTAATAATAAAATTAGACCAATAAATTACTTTAATGGATTAATAAGTAACCACACCCTGAATACTGGTCACAAATATTAGCATGCAAAATGTACTACTGGGAAAAAAGAAACTTAAAAGTTTATATGTTAAATCAATTCCTCAATACTATTTAACTGCAGAAAACTTGAATTCAGGATGGTGCAACCAGCTGTATTCTATTCTATTTTTTAAAAGTACTAATAGAGACCGATTAAGTTGATTTCATAATCTACTAATGGGTTGTAAATCAAGATTTTAAAACACAAGCTAAACTATAATATGTACTGTGATCAAGCAGTGTTGCTAATATAAAATAATATTTACACTAAGTGCAAAATGTTCTGCAAAGCACACTGTACCAATTAAATCTGAGACAGTTACTGTTTTTCTTCTTCTTTTTTGGGGGGGGGGGTTCTGAGACAGAGTCTCACTATGTAGTTGAGGCTGACCTGGAACTCACTATGTAGCCCAGGCTGATCTCAAACTCACAGGGATCCTCCTGCCTCAGCCTTCCGAGTGCTGGGTTTACAGGCATGCACCACCATGCCCGCCCCAGTTATTGTTTCTTAACTCTATGTGAGCATAATTGTACATTAAGTACAAATGCCTCTTTCTCTTTCTGGATTTAGAACATTTTAGGCAACTTTCACTTAAGTGTCCAGGGCAATATATATCTAATAGATTAAGTCCGTGGAATCCTATTTGTTCTAGAATCCATAGATTTCATTAATATGTGAGTCTTTCAACCGATAGGTCTGATGATTTCCCATTTCTAGAAGTTGGTGTTTGAAAGTAGAAAGGTATTGAATCAATTATGTTGGGCTCATAATGTGCTCATACCCTCAGGGGCCAATTATAAGGCTTTGTTTCTTCTCTGCAGAATGAAAATAATGACCTCACTAAATCGCTGCAATAGAGCATCAGCGACTTTGACTGTTGTTACTCACTTTCTGTTGTTAGGGCAAAATACCTGACCTTCACAATTTAAAGGAGGAAAGGTTTGCTGGACTTATGGTTTTGGAGGTTCAGTTCCTGGCACACTGGTTCCATTGCTGTGGATCTGAGGTGAGGGACCATATCATGGCAACAGGGTGTGGTGTAGCAAAGCTACTCACCTCAAACAGCCACGAAGCGGAGAGTGAAGAAAAGATCTGCAGACGCTATATCCCCAGCTCTTTTTGATTTTGAGACAGCATTTCACTGAGTTGCTAAATTGCCTAGGTTCGGCTCAAACTTGTGATTCTCCTATCTTGACCTCCCAGAGCACTGAGATTACAGACCTGCATCACCAGGCTTGGCTAGACATCTTTTAATCCAGTCAAATTGATGATGATTGAGATTAACAGTTACGGATGCCTTAATCTGAGGCTAGAGGAAAGCCACACACAAAGTTAGGGGTTTAGCAAATGCTTCTTCATACTGACAATAATAATGGCAGAAGTAGAGGCAACCAGGGCTCCCCAACATCATGGCGGGCATGAGAAGAGCCCCAGTCTCCCCCCTCTCCTCCAAGCCTGGAGCCCACCCCGATAGCAACAATGTGAGCTTCTATTTTTCTTTTTTGTAAGTAAATGTGTCTGAAATGTTTTTACCTAAGTTTAGAAATCCAGTTTGTGTTTTGGAATCTGAGACTGAAATAACATCGACTCCTCCAGGTCTGTGCTACCATCCCCACTTCCTTGTCAGTCTGGCCACCTGGAAATGCTCAAGGTGCTTTTCTGTGCAGTGCGTCCACTGCTGTGGGTATATGGGGAAGAGCTCGTCTTAGATTACACATTATCGATGAGACTGTAGTTTAAGGTTTTCTCTTTGTGTTACGTGGACCTCGGAGTCTTGTCCAATGCCTGTTGACATGTGTCGTGCAGAGTAGTTTCGCTGCTCTAGTCCCCTCTCCTTCTACTCCTTCTCCTCCCTTCCCCACAGCCCTGGCAACCACTGATCTTCTTATGGTTTCCACAGCTTTGCTTTCCCCAGAGCAGCACATTGTCAGCCTCGCACGGGACTCAGCCTTTTGAGCTTGGCTTCTTTCACTCAGTAGTATGTACTTCGGATGCCTTCATAGCCCGTTTCTTTTAATTGCTGGGTAATATTCCGTTGGAGAAGGCAGTTTATCCACGCACCTCTTGAAGACCGTCTTGGTTGCTTTCCGGTTTGGGCAATGACGCTGTCGACATCTGTGTGCAGGTTGAGCAACTGCCACAAACGTGCATCCCGTGGTGAGCCTGTGTCTACTTCGGAGGGAGCAGCCAGGCTGTCTTCCAGTGGCCCCATTATTCCGCATCCCCAGTGTGGAATTCTGAGGCCTTGCTGTACGTCCTCACTCACATTTGGTGCTGCCAACATGTTAGCCATTTGAAGAGATTTCTAGTGGCATCTCATTGCTGTTTAAATTTGCAATTCCTAATGACATATGATTCGCGGCATCTTTCCACATGCTTGGTTTCCATCTGTGTCTTCCTCGATGAGTTATCGATTCAGATTTTTATTAAATTTTTAATTGGTTTTCCTTATTGTTCATACTGTACATTATATACATATACAAACTATGATGATGACAATGTCAAATATTATGTTGTACTGTAATAGAGTACTATAAATATCAGATGTTACTGTATTGTTATAAATTATAATTTCGCATTGTTGAGTTCTGAGAATTCTTGTATTTCATTTTTCCTGGTAAAAGTGTTGGAATCCTCCTAGCCTGGAGCTTACCTGAACCACTCTGCGCACCCTGCTCCTTCTGGGACACTCGCCTTAGTGCCCAGCACACCATCTGGAAAGCCCACCTCGGAATCCACCTGTCAGGATCCCACACAGGGCCAAAGCCATCTCCACTGGGGAGCCTTGTTTCATCCCTCCAATCTCCCAGCCTCTCCCCTGCCTGGCATCCCAGCATCCCTTTGGATCTCCCATCATCACTTGCAAATTAGTTAGGGACTTATTTGGCCTAATAGTCAGGATTGTATTCTTTAAATCATGTGGCACAAGGTCTTGTACCTCTTGACCCACACAGAGAAACAGGCAGTAGATTAAGCCCATAGGCAAGGTGGGAATTCAGAGAGAGGGTGGATGAAGTGAAGTCAGCTTCTCTCATAACACACAGCTCTTTAGGAAAGTTTCTGGCTTTAATAACTCTTCTCATCTCCCCTGTACATCTTCATATTTATGATATGAGATATATAGATCCATAGTAATATTAATATATTTACACATCATTGTACCAATTTTAGGATATATCACACCATATTAATAAACTTGCTATGTTAGGATATTAGTAATATGCTAATGACACATAATTAAGTTGTATTAATCATAATATTTTAGTAATTAGGTTACTTGGCAAACTTCATTATTTCCTAATCTATTTTAACACGAAGGTCAATACACATTTATATTTCAGCATCAAGTGGTCTTTTGTTTTCATATTTTTGCATCTTCCAGGATAAAGCTGTCTTTAAACCAACTTTAGCGGGGTCACTAGTAGACATCAAATTATGCATTCTGGTTTGTATAACTTTAAAAAAACTTTAAGTAAAAATCAAACATCTTAGAGGGCTCATGACAAAAAAAAAACTTTTCTATTCCTCTGGCTCCGTGAAGAAAACATCTTTATCTTTAACACTTTTGTTTTCCACTTGTCTGAAGATTATGCTTCATATTTAAATAGTTTGCTTAGGTGTCTGTTTATTGAATATTTTAGGCCTAAAATATCGCCTATTAGTTTCCTGCTATCATCTACATAGAGAAAAAATAACTGTACATTTCTGTCAGTGATTAAAGCTTTGTTTTCTGTCTTTCTGGCCAGCATTATTCACCTCTCTGTTAACAACAGGGGGAACAAAAGGAAAACTTTATGGTAAACCTTATTACTGCAAGAAAGCTGCGTAATTTAAATAATAGCTGTCAAAATTGCAAACGAACTCATCTTCTTTTTGAAAAAGACCTAGTTAGGTCTTCTTGGTGTGTTTTTCTTGTGCAATTACAGTTTCTGCAAATGCACTTCAAAAGCTTAACATGAGAAATATCTGTGGTTCCCTTAAAGTGGTTGTTTTTAACAAGTTAAAAAGTTTAACACGATAATTTCACAACTAACTTTCTTACAGCATTCTCCTCTGAAGACATAACAAAGCAATGAAAGAGATACAATGACTGTAAAGTGACCCTTGGAACAGGAGAACGCCTGTGGAGATGCACTAATCTAGCTGATTACCAGGACAGGGAAAAGAATTTCCTGGCTCTCGTTTGTGGACTGTTCTCTTTGTTCCCTGCAGAATGGACGATGTACTGATTGGCGCGCCTCTCTTCATGGAACGCGAATTTGAGAGTAATCCCAGAGAAGTGGGGCAGGTCTACCTGTACCTGCAAGTGAGCGCCCTCCTCTTCCGGGACCCACAGGTCCTCAGGGGCACTGAGACGTTCGGGAGATTCGGTAGTGCCGTGGGGCACTTGGGGGACCTGAACCAAGACGGATACAACGGTAATTTCAACCAATGTCCTTCCTGTCCTGCTGGTGTGTTGCTGCTCCAGGAAAGAAACAGTGGACATTTTAAAATATGGTGGTATGGGGGCACTGTTATTATTATTGGGTTTTAATAAAGTATAAAAAATCTCAAAGCAAGGAATGTTTTGACTAATGTAGACATTGTGGGAATTTTTTCATACATGATTTAGGATATTTTGCAAGAGCTCTCGAAAGTATCCTGAAGGGAACTTGAAAATCCTCTATATGTGCAGAGTCAAGATGAAGGTATACACATCGATGTGTTATCAAGTATAGTACGTTCTGGTTAACATATATGGATGGGTTACCGACAGGTTGTGCTGAGTCCTTCCTGGTCTGTCAACTTCAGCGGAAAGCCCGTTTCAGTGTTTGCAATGGAACAGTTTTAAATCCTTAGCTTAGGCTTGTGGTTCTTCAAGTTAGGAATTCATAGATGCCTTTTAAGTACCCTCTCTTCAGAAAAACGCACATGTACACAGAAAATTTTCCGGACATTTTCAGGATCTGGAAGAACCGTAGGATTGCATGTTTCTTGGTCTAAGTCAAGAAGGTAACAGAAACATGCTGTGCCACGTGCTATCTAGGAAGCATTTACATCAGATCAGCACCCACTGGCACTTTTGGTAAGAGTACTGTACTCTTATGATTGCTTTGAAATAAAAACTCAGTAATTTTTTAAAGTTTCATAAGTGCATATTAAACACTTATGATTCAAGGGAATAAAAAAAAAGTCAAGATCTTCTTTAAGAGACTTGTTTTTCCCAACTGCCCTACTCCTTATCTACCATTTAAGGGAAGTAATAATGCTGAATCATCTGAGGTGTCTTTTAATAGTGTTTTCTTTGATTTGTCTTTTCCCTTAATCCCCTGATGATAATTATTATTGCTTCAGAGCTACAGAACTCCCATGTAAAACATGATCCCTTTGGATTTATAGTATTGTTTGTTTTATTGTACTTAACTATTTCTAAAGCATTCTTTTTTTTTTTTCTTCTGGTATCAGGGATAGAACTCAGGTCCTTGTATTTGTGAGGCAGGTGGCAGAAGCACTGACCCTCTAAAGCATTGTTTATCTCCAAATGTGTTTGTCCCCAGACATCGCCATTGGTGTACCCTTTGCTGGCGAGGATCGGAGAGGCAAAGTGCTCATTTACAATGGGAACCAGGACGGCTTAAATGTCAGGCCTTCCCAAATTCTGCAAGGAGTGTGGGCCTCACAGCTGGTCCCTTCTGGATTTGGCTTTGCTTTAAGAGGGGATGCAGACCTAGACAAGAATGATTACCCAGGTAAGGTTTGCTTTCTTTTCCCGCATGGGGATCTACTTCCTGGCAGGGGTCCCCCACCTGGACAATGAATCATGTATAAGCACTTGTCCCATAAAGAAAGAGGTCGTTACATGGCATGGGGTTGGATGGGGTTTTTTCAATTTTTGATTTCTTGGTATGGTCCATGAGCATTTAATGGAAGACAAAACAAAGACTTCTTTTCCAGTCGAGGGACAATTATAAAGAGAAAGGATGGCTTAAAAACCTGCATGTGCATAACACTTGTCAACTACGTACGCAGCCCAGAATTTTGTTTGAGATCCTGTGGTCAGCTGTGTCCACTGACAGAGTCAACTCTCACCACACTCGCTCCTTTCCCGAGTGCTTCGTTTTAACCCTGTGATTCCCTTTTAAGCTGATAGTTCTTATTAATCTATGTATGACCTTCAACATTTACCTACCTAAGCTTCATGGTTTTAGATCATATTTTCCAGCTATATTTTGGGGCTTTCAATGATAGAATATTCGAAGGAGAAAATAAGAAGTACTTTGTGATAGGGATTATAAATTATTCCTGATCACCTAACCCATATTGAGGGTACATGGAAATTCAGAGAGCAAAGATAGACAATTCACGTTTTGTGCATGCTATGTGAAAATACGGATTTTGTCTTAAAGGATTATTTCAGTAATCAGAGTCTTTAGCAGAAAACACGAGACTGTTTGGTTTTATGGTTCACTTTTTCACTTTTATGTTGGTTATTTTAAGATGTTTTCAATAAATGCTCAGAAATCATTAGTAGTTAACTGACAGCTTCGGCTGTTTATTAAAACCTTGTCTCTTTCCCCCAGCCCCTCCTCTGCTTGGGAATTTTCCATATATAGGGTTTTCTCTGGCTTGAGGCAGCAGTCCAATAAGCTGACTGCCTAAATATACATCATTAATTTCAATCTGTTGGTTTTCCCTTCTCCTCTGGGACTAGGCAAAGGGGATAGCACAACTTATATATATGCCAGAAACCTTTCACAGTGCTAACATAGATATTACAGTGGGCTCCAAGAGGATTGATATTGTATTGCGTACTAATGCTTTCTACCTGTGACAGTTGCGAGGGCATTTCATTGAGTTTATTTTCTTAAGTCATGTTATACCAGTCTAGTCAACTGTGGTTAATTTTGGTGGTTGGGAGGGGTAGGTGAGAACAGGTCTTTTGCATAATATATTCTAATTTTAAACAGTTCAAATAGGTAGGACCCTTGTGTGTTATTCCTACCCCAAAATCGGTCAGGCTGATTAATGAAATTCAACTCCTGGGTAGAAATTGTAGATACAGTGAATTTAGAAAGTTATTGCTATTCATTATGCTTGGCACAGGCTTCCTTTCCCATCCCTTCGGACCAGGGAACTTGACAGACAGGATATGACTGCCACAAGGTGAAGGAAGTAAAGGATGTGTTGATCAAACAGCTGGTCCATCACCTCCTTTGAGGGTTGAATAAGGACCAAAATGAAGGGAACAAGAAACAAAATTTTTTCCCAAGGAATATTTCCTTTGGGGAGAGAGAAACCAAGAGAAGGACAGGGAAGAGAAAAAAAAATTGGTACAATAGTAATTGATCGCCTTTTAATCATGTCCTTTATAAGCTCCCAAGGTGCCAGCACTGCTGCTGGTCTTTTCACTGTACCCTGAAATGAGTTCTAGGGTCACAAGCGTCAGAGCAGTGTATCCAAAATGTGCTGAGCGTACCAGTTACCTGCCAAGCCTATTCACAGAGAATGAAGGCACAGTCCCCCTTCCAGACACTGATTACCAGCTCTGGGGTGGGGCTCAGGGACTTGAGTTTTTACCCAGCACCCTACTTGAGGCTCCATGCATCAGAGCCCTTAAAGTTCTGCTCTCACGTCTACAGCAGTCCAAGGTGCACTTTTCTCTTTTGGCAAGAACCTTCATTGTTAAGCTCTGACATTTCTGTTATCCTTTTCAAAGACCTCTGTCCAGACAGTGGCCCTTTTCTCCAGGCTGCCTCTGCATGGTGGCCACCACAGTGACGTTCGGGTGCACATCATGTGGTGGGCTCATCCGGGAAGACTAAGGGAACCCCCTTGATAAATAGCCCATGTTTCATGCACTGCTGTGCATTTCCTGGAAATTACCTGTGTATTTAAATGGTACTTCACTGGATTTCATTTAAACCATATTATCATGCTTGTTAGATGTAAACTCACCTTAACCTGGCTTAAGCCGTAAAAGGGGATATTTATGTTAAGGTTAAAGGACTGTCTCAAGAGAAAATCAATGGCAGGGATTTACCAAGCCTGTGGAAAGGAATGCCTGGAACTTTCTGTCAGCTCCTTGACCCGTGTGTGTGTGTGTGTGTGTGTGTGTGTGTGTGTGTGCGCGCGCGTTTGTGTGTGTGTGCGTGCACGCACCTTTCCCTCCATACCAGATTTCTCTGAGCATACTGTCACAGCTTGTTTCTCCCCGACAGCTCCAGAGCCCACATGCTCCAGTTGTGCTCACTCAGAGACTCTGCACTTCATCTCAGCCCCACGTCCCGGGTCAGGGGAGATTGGCTGGGTTCTGAGGCAAAGGGTGACATTTTCCAAGGACAGAGCAAGTTGATCTGTGGCTTGTGCAGATACCCCAGTAGACAGCCACTCTGACAGCCCTGGAAAGAAAAGCAGGACAAAGGGGGCCCTAGGAAATGAGAATCCTAGTTTTAAAAAAATGAGGAACATAATTGAATGGGAAAATGATGTTAATTTTTACAAAACAGTTTTTACATTGCTTGGCATTGTTTTATGTTTGTTCCTTTAGTTTCAAGGTCTAAAAGAAACATAAACAAGGCATTTCCTCATTGAATCAAGCAGTACCTATTAGTCTGTGCTATGGACTGGGCATGGTGCTGGGAGTAGGCTGTGGTGATGGAGAAGTGGGGCACAGCTCGTGCTCCAGATGAGGCAGAGAGACAGCATCTCTGTGATGGGTGAAGCAGAGCTTGTGATGGGGCCTGTGGCGAAGACACCTCTCCTGCCTGTGGAGGACCTCTAGCTGATCTCAGGAGAAGGCCAGTGGCAGACAACCATGGAGCAGAAGCAGGGAAAGGAACCTCCAGTGGGAAAGACCAGAGATAACGAGAACACACCACCTCCTGAAATCTTGGAATCGTTGGTCTCTCAGCAGAGCAGGAATCTGGAGAGGGAGGCTGGAGCCAGGAGAAGCCACTGTGGGTTGGGACTTTATAATGAGGCCAATAAGAAAGCACTTTGGAAGTTTCACTCTGGCTTTGGTGTGGAGGATGGACTGGGAGGGAAGCCAACTGGTGCAGTCTCATTACAGATGACAGTGACCTGTATCCCGGCAGTGACAGTATAGATGTGGGGAAGTGGGTGGATAAAATCAACAGGATATGGTGGCTGTTGTGTGCATGGAGAGAGGTAAAGGAGAGGGAGGACTTTTACCTGGCTCCCAGTTTTCTGGCTTCAGTGAAGAGTTGGATGGTGGTACCCTTCACTGGCACAGAGGCACAGAAAACATCAAGGGGAGCAGAACTGTAGGGCAATGATGACTTTAAACACTGAGAGTCTGTGATAACTTTGCCCATCCAGGGATGCTGCCGAGTAGTTGGATATCCCATGAAACCGGAAGCATGGGGCTCATCCAGGGGTCCAGGCTGTGCTTGATGTCGGTCTGCAGAGGGACTCGGGTTCAGCAAGATTTTCCCATCTCTGAATTGTCTCTGGAGCCTTCTTTTTATGTCAGTGTCTGTCTCTCAGTTCTACCAAATTATAAATTCAAGACATGAAAGTCAGCCTTTGCACTGGATCGAGAGATCATTCTTTTAGTATCTTTGGCAATTTTCTTGGCTTTCTGCAAGAAATCCATAGAACATATGAACTTGCAAATTCATGAAATACTGGAGTCTTTAAAATGAAAGCCTTTTTTTGAAATACAATAATGTACTTGAAAAAAATGCAAAGATTCTGGATGCTATGCTTGTGAATTTTAAAAATGTTTTATTAGGAAAATATCACAGGCCTTCAGAAATTTTATAATCATTTGGTCTTGATTAAATGCATTACCAGAAGAAAACAGGCTCTGTAGCTCCATGTACAAGCACCTTCAATTCCCCTGATTACTTCCAGAACTTGAGCTAATTCCAGAATCGGAGCTGCTGTGAATGATGTACAGGCTGTGCCTGGCCAAGGAGCATGTGGGGACAGATCCGTACGCCAGCGGGCTCCCTCCCCTGGGGAAAGCCAGGGGCACATATTACAATTCACATACAGATATGTGAGCTCTCGGTGCCATTTGCTTTCTAAATAGATCAGAAACAAAATCTCTGAACATCATCTACCTAGTTACCTACAGAATTCATGAGGAAATAAATGTAAAGACACAGCTTTGCAGCACTGGACTGAAAGAAGTTGAACTGCTTGGAGTCTTTACCGATTGGAGCACGTCTGAAAAGTGGTTGGTTACCAACCACGATGACTTCTGATGAGGCTGTGATGGAGTCGGTTTTCCCATTCTTGAATACTGTTTCTTCATTTTAGGTGACAAAAAGGCTTAGCAGGTATATTGGAAAGCATAGTAGTGTTGGCTTCCCTGGGTCTCCATTGCCTGCTGCATGGATCCTACCTAGAATCATGGCAGGGCATGCCATGTTCCACTTACAGCGAGCCATGAGCGTGCTACATATTCTTTATATGACCTAGCTGCTTTTCACAGAGAGAAAGTGTGGGGATGATGGTGATTTTTTGGGGGGGTGTGGTACCGGGATCAAACTTGGGACTTTGTTCTTGCGAGGTAGGTGGCAGAACCACTGAGCTAAATCCTTGGCCCCATGGTGATGTTTGGTGTTTACTTATTGTGCAGTCTAGCTGACTCGTCCCCCGGAAATAAGTTAAGCTAGTACCTGAAATAACTAAAAGCACAGATGAGTACAAAGTGGTTTTCTGTTATGTTTGCTCAGTGTGACCTGATCTGTTCTGCACGTTCCATATGTTCTGTGTTTGTGTGCACCACTCAGTCTTCCTGTCTCTAGAGGTAGGAATCCTACCAAAGAGCATGCACGGGGTTCATTACATTGTTGACATTTTTTCCAATTATAGCAGTTATAACTATGGCTGTGTAGAAGTCCAAAGCATACTAGCCACTGCATAGAAGAGAAATGCATGGCATATTCATCGGAATATTATTTTTTGCTTTCTTACACACATGTATGTGTGAATTTCGTAACAGGAGAGTGTATGGGCTAAGATTTTATGACACTGCACTTTTTTGGGGGGATTCTTTTGAGACAGGGTCTCACTATGTAGTTGAGACAGACCTGGAACTCACTATGTAGCCCAGGCTGGTCTTGAACTCACAGCGGTCCTCCTGCCTCAGCCTCCCGAGGCTGTACTTCTTTCTTTCTGGAAAACATCCAACCAGTCTGAAAATAACTATACTGAAATTACCAGAATGGCAGTGAACAGAGGAATCAGAATGCCTAAATTCAGCTTCCCATCCCACTTGGATTAGCCTGATACTTGACTGGTTCTTTGACTTCGTGGAGCATCCATGTATTTCTCTGGTATGTGGAGCTAATGATGCCTACTTTACTGTTTTGTATGGGTCTGCAATTCCAGGTTGAGAGAGGATTTCTCCAAAATATGAATAGCATAGGACAGCAATGAGAATCAATCTGGTTACCACGAAAAAGTCCAAAGCACTTTCTTCTCAGTTGTGTTGGAACCCGAGAGATTCTAGCGCATTGGAGACAGACAACCCAGGCTTGAATTTGGACTGCTTCTTCCTAGATGTGTTAAGAAAAAGAAAATGTCTCTCAAGCTCTCTAAACTTCTGTTTCTCTGTTGGTGAAATTATATGAGAATATGTTGGTGTAAAAATCAAATGACATCATTTGTACCAAACGAATGGAGATCATATGTTGAAGTTAAAATAAGATTATGTGGGACAGGGTTTAATAGAAGGGAGCTCTTCAGTTTTGTAAACAAGATTTCATATATTTTTGAGGTATTCTTCGTCCTCTGTATACTAGTTGATACTCTTTTGTTTGAGTAAGCAAACTCCCATGGTCTCCCAAGTTTGACTTCCAGTACTACATTTGCTCTCTCTGCCCTCAACAAATGCGAGAGGGCAAGGACACAGCTACAGGGACCCTGCTGGACTGAGAAACATTCATAATATCCCTGTTGCTGATCCTCTGAAGAAGCTGCTGGCAACACTGGGAGGTTTCTGCCCCACCCCGATGTGATTCACCATCACCACGACCCACGCCCACCCCCAGTGGGGAGATGGGTATCAGGGATTTCTGAAGCCTCGCACGGCTGTGCATTTCTGGTACCAGGAATGAAAGATCCTCTTCCATCAGGCTCTTAGCCCTGCAGGAGCATTAAATTGCAAACACACGAGGCCTGAGCTAGGATGGTGACAGTGGAGAGCGAAAGGAAGGAACTAACCGAATTGTGTAAATGAATAATAAATTAGACATGGTGATGCTGGCCTTCGTGGACGGCAGAGGAGTGTGGCGAGGAAGGATGAGGACTCTGAGCCGGCTGAGAGGCACATACTTGTGGGGCAACAGGGACAGGAAGATCGTAGTTCCAGCCCAACCTGGGCAACTTAGCAAGACCGTGTCTCAGAATAAAAAATTTAAGGTGTGGGGGGGCACTTTCAACGAAGCTCAAAGTGTAGGCCTTGCATTCAACCCCACCCCCGCAAAATGACTCTAAGCTTCATACATCCATAGGAGTCACAAGGTTTTTCATCACTAGCACCAGAATTCTTTTTCCCATTCAAAATGTGGACAGGTTCAGGCTTTTATGTTGATGCTCATTGGAAAACTAGAAGAGTGTCATGTGGACATTAATTGAGTGGAAGCATCGCAGAGGAGAAACAGCTGTGACACTCAGGAATGCTCCAGTGCAGTGATCTCGTCTAATCCTGTTAGACGCGATTGCATAGCAGCACCATCTGCAAAATGCAAAGCGCAGGCAGGAGAGGGTGGAGAAGGGGGGCAGATTCTGTCTAGGAGCAGAAGTCCTACAGGCAATAAAAACGAGGAGACCATGGGCAGCGAGCCAAGACTATCAGGCCCCTAATATACTATGGCCGTATCGTGAAGCCACTTCAGACAGTTAGACTCAGTGAAATAAAATGACTCATCATCTGTTTTAATGAGTGTGTGTGTGTGTGTGTGTGTGTGTGTGTGTGTGTGTGTGTGTGGTGTAAACAAATAAGTGAGAAAGACAGAACCTACACACAGGGGACATAAAAGGGATGATGTTACTCAAAGGGAATAATGCATTTTAATGAAACCTTGAGCTTGAAATCGTTGAAGTTTGGTTGAACTACATTCAGAGCTTGTAGTGAAGGTTTATTTTTCCATCTCAAGCTGCTACTCAATTTTTTATGAAAAGCAAAGCATCACATCCTGATTGAGCAAGATTTTCATAATTTCATCCTGAACACATTGGCAATTAGACTATTACATTTCTTGTAGAAATAGCGTATGAATTTACACGGAGTTGAATTTATTCAACTGAAAGAGTGCTTGGACCTGAATTGAGCGGTGTCACAAAAGGAAAGCAAAAGGAAGTGAAGGGGCTGAGTTTGAGACCAGTTCTCTCAGGTGGGATTTTAGTAACTCAACCCCTCTGGGCCTTCTTTCCTCACCTTTCCTGGAAGGAAAGGAAATGTAGAGGTTTTTTTAAATTCCCCAGGGTCTTTTAACTCTCAAATTTGATTCATTCTATAATTCTAGGTGAGCTATCTTCTCAGATTGCACTGGAATACTAGACACACTACTCAGGATTTATCTTAAAGGAAAAAAAATATTTAGTGAAATTATACAATTTCACCATTTGACCTTGTTATTTTCTTTGTTCTAGTCCAGGATCCCACATTGAATTGCATTGTATATCCTTACTTTCCTCAATTCTATAACAGTCCCTTGCTTTAAATTTGTTTGTTTTTATTTTTTGAGACAGGGTCTCACAATGTAGTTTGGGCTGGCCTAGAACTTGCTGTGATCCTCCTGCCTCAGCCTCTCCAGTGCTTGGATTACAGAGGTGTGAGGGCCACCATGCTTGGCCTGTCTTTTACTTTTACTGTCAACTTTTGACACTTGTGAGGAGTTCAGGCTGGACAGACATTTTAAGACTGCCCTTAATTAGGTTTCTTACTGTTTGTTCATTGTGACACTGAGGTTACATATTTTTGGTAAGAGTACTGCATGGTGATACCATGACCTCTTGGTGTATCCAACCAGCAGGTCACAGATCTGTTCCTTTTGCCCTTCCATCACTTGTGGAAGGTCCTGTCAGCCAGAGGACCAGATGCAAAGTTTCTGTTTTCTCTCTTTGGAACAATAAGTATCTTTGAACGATACTAAAAGACTTTGCAAATGGCTTGTTTCCCATCATGCTTTTGCCCACTAAGTTTGCGTTCCATGCTCGGCCTCACCTGCAAAAATTATTATTTTCAGATGTCACTTTCCATTTCTATCATTCCCCCATATTGATTATCTGTGATTCCAGCATAAGAAAAAGATCTTTTCCCCTCCAGTTATTTTTCACTCATGTATTTATGTTGGTGTGGACTCGTGGAGATTTATTTTCCATCTTGGGTCATAAACCCTTACTCCATTTACTTATTTTTGTTGCTGAATTGGTCCCATATTTGGCTTTTGGGAAATTCCTCTAGTTGGCTCCAGGGTCCCTTTGACAATGCCCATCCTTTTAGGAGTGTTTCCTCACTTTCTAACACCACAAGATATTCCAGAAGCTGTAATATTTAAAGAGTGGTATTTAACAAATAAGATCTGAACACTCGATCTCATGGTTACTAAGATGTCAAGATAGAACCTGTAATGCAGAAATTACATAGATTGCCATGTCCTCATATTTTATAGCTCCATTCCAAGCCATTGATATTAATCTAAATCAGTGTATTACATGTTTTGTTTTCACTCAACCTATACTTTATAATTCAGGCTTTCCACATTTGGGGGTCAACAGCAGATATTTGGGTAATGTTAATATTACTGAGTTAATGTTGAAAACTACCAGTTTTTTATCATTTTTAAAAATGATGATGGTAGACGATATTGGTTATATGATATTTAAGAGATTGTGCTTTTAGAAAAATAATTATTCATGTATTCAACAAGACATAGTGAGGGTCTATGTGCATAACCCTGTTCTAGATGTTGAGAATACAGCACTGAATTTAACAAAGATCTTGTTTTCACAGGCTTCAGTTTAAATCCTAGCTATGATAATAGCTGGATATGGGACTTTGCTAGTGTTTTTTTTTTTTTAATTAGGACACCTTTGCAGTATATAATGATTATATTTATCATACGGAGTTAGTACCTGTACATAACACCTCCTAATTCTTTTTTCATCCCCTCCCTTCCGACCCCTCCCTGCTCCTTCCTACTCTTGATCCCCTTCCCATTTCCAAAAGCAGTATTTCCATTTTTTTCCTCAATTCTACTCTTTCCACCCAATTTCATTTTTCTTCCCCATTCTTTAACTGGTGGTTGGAGGTTAAGTTGGGTAATATATATTCAATGTGTAGCACTGTGAATAGCATCGAGTAGCAGCCATTCAATATTAGTTGTATATGATGTATTGGTGCTCTGATGTCATAAACCATGCCCTGAAGGAGCAATGTAATCTTGCAGATGAGGCATCCAGCAAATTAATTATAATATAGGGCAGCATGAGAAAAGAAGTTAAGGAAGGATAAAAATAATGAATGAGTTAGAAAAAGAGAGTGCTTCTCGCTAAAGTGATCAAAGAAAGTCTTAACAGAGAGACAAGTTAAGCAGGACCCTGAGATTTAGGTATGATTGTAAGCAGATATACAGACAGGGTATCCCAGAAGAGGCACACAGAATGAGCAAAGACAGAGATGCTATGTGACGAGTTCTGCTACAATTAAAAGAAAAAGCCTTCCAGGAGTGTTTAGTATTGAAGGGGTGAAAGAAGGCACACAGGAGAGCACAGCAGAGTGTCCCACGCATACTGTGTGTCCTGCTCATCATCTGACCCAGATAACTTTCTATTCCCAGAAGCCCTCAGTGTCTCAAGGGATACAACACTGTGAGTTATCTGACTCAGTGTTACATGAGTAAGGGAAAAAGAGACCCACAGATGTCCAAGACTACTACCTGGTTCAGATTTTTTTGGAAGGACCTCAGCATAAATGATGAATGTGGATGGTGTCTGTTTTATGTAACGAAAGCTTTGCCTCATTTATCTTTGTTAGTCTGCATTGCACAATTTCAAAAACATGCCTTTTGGTATATTTTTGATCATGCTAAGAAAGAAACTTGATACATAAATTAAAGAAAATACTTCTTTTATTTTTTTTAAAAAAGGCGATTTGGAAGTGGTTTGATCCAAATTAATGAGAACATTAAGTGGAGAAAAAGTAAGATTGAAAAGTAGATTAGGGACAGATAATTAAAAGCATTGAATAACATGTTAAATAATTGATACCCTAATGGGAAAAGAGTGTGCTTTATATTTCCAAGTGACACTTTAAGGACCTCAATCTTTGTGTGTTTGTGTGTGTGTGTGTGTGGTACTGGGGATTGAACTCAGGTCCTTGTGCTTGCAAGGCAGGCCACCGAACTGCTGAGCCAATTTCCCAGCCCAGGGACCTCACTCTTTACAATGAGTTGCAATAAAAAAGAAATTGGAGTTTGAAAGCCATTAAAGCATCCCAGGTGAGGGTAATCAACTGAGCCAAATAACTGCTGGGTGCAGCCAGGGTGGCTGGAGGAGACTGGGAATGAATGGCCCAGGGCCACCAGTGAGAACTGGTAGATGACTACCCAGCCTCTCATCCTTTGGAGACAGTTGGGGGCCAATCTGCAGGTTTTGCAGGACCGCCACTGTCTATACCTTCAATCTTGAAATGTACCTTTATATTCAGAGATGTATTGGCAAATATTTAGCAACCATCTTTCCAGAAATAAAAAGAAAAGGGCACAGAGTTCAGCATTTACCTATCTTGGGTTCATAACCCACCCCAACCAACTGCAAGCTTTGACAAGACTTACAGGAGAGCTATCGGTACAGCTGAGAAGAACCTGACACACTTACCTGCTGTTAAACCCCAGCCACTCACAAATACACAAGCCTCTTGTCTTCATGATGTCTTTCCAAGGGGGGATTTTCACTCCTATTCAGAAATTCACAGATCCAAGTTGAGAATTACCATTGGCTATATTTACAGCTGCTTTTATAAGAAACCTAAACAATAACTACCCGAGTTCATTTTCAAGTCCAATAACATAAGATGCTGACTTTATTTTTCCCAAGCTTAGAATAAGACATTACAGCTTGGAAACTGTCACATCTCTTTGACAGGTATTTCTACATTATGTATTCCGCTACGGACACCTGTGAGTCTCTCCATCTGCCTTACCCCTGGGTCTTCCTGAAAGAAGTAGCTGTATTGAAATATCGTGTCTTCCACCTAGAGCTTATCAGTGACCTCCTCCCACACTGACTGAAGTTCTAAGAGTAAAGCTTTTGCAAATAATAAGCCCTTCATAAGTTATTCGCCCTACAGTTTGTTCTGGAGCAGATTTAAGTAATATCCTACTTGAGAGTAGTAAACATAGCGCATCTATACTACCAGAGAAAAGAAACCTAACTGTACAGTTATTGTATTTATGTGCCACATGCCTCCTGCTAGTTTAAGCTTGAATTAACTTCCTGCCAAATATTTGTAGTATACACTGGCTTCTTTCTGACTCCCAGGGCCTCAGTGAGAATGACAATTGACCATTTACACTTGATGTTGCTTGATTTAATACACGTGCTGCCTTGCCCTGGTTTCTTTTACTAGAAGGAAGAGGAAGAATGAGATAAGGAAGCATCGGACTGAAGTCCTTGAACTTCAAACCTCATGTTATTTCTGCCCTTCTACTGACCACTTTTCCTATGTCATTTTCAATTAACTAGTACGCAAATGAAAAGTTGTGCTTTAGCGTCTCGCTCTAGATGAATCCTGTCTCAAAGTCTTTGCACACCGTGGCCCCTTTTCCAGGAATTCACGTGGCACAGAGCCCCTCAGGTCAGAGGTCGTTTCCTAGCAGCGTTCCCCTATCCTCGTTCTTCCCCTAGAAGCACATATCTCAGGTGAGATTATGCAAGTGTCTGAGCATTTGATAAATGTCTCTTGTGTCCCGCTAGACTGGACCCTGGTGTTAGCTGAAAGCTAGGACTGGATTTGGTTTTGCTCACTTTGGAACCCTGGCGCTCAACGTAGTGACTGATGCTAAGAAACCTGGTAAATATTAGCTGAATGAGTGAATGGCTGACAATGAATGATGGAAATACATGTGCGCAGGGCTAAACCAGGTTCTTTACAGCCACACACGTTCGTGTGTAAACTCACTCTCATCTCTCTTTGCCTTGTCACCGCCCACCGCCACTACTCAAATTCAGTGTGATATTTCATTCCTGTGCTAAATAAGAATGAAAATATAAGTAGGAACAACAAAAATAAACTTTGGCATTCCTCTCTTGTGAATACGAGAGGCTCCCCTCAAAGTGACAGTCATTCATCACACCAAGAGGCAGGCAGGAGACCCCTGTGCTTTCTTCAGCTGTCAAGGACCAGCTCTGTATCCTGGGGCACATAGATCAGTTAACCTTAGAATTTTCAGCCGCAAAAGCAAGGTGCCCAGACCAAGCCCCACCATTCAGGCTGTGGAGGCGATTTACAAACTCAGAAATTGCCCTGCACAGTCAGCCGTTCTCATTTCTAGACTCCTCTGGCCACACGGAGGAGGAAGAGATGGAATCCAGCTCCAAGGATGAGGTCGGGGTTCTTGGCCCTGAGCTACTTGTCTGCTGTAAGGCGCTGACTTGGGCAATCAGTGTTGAAAGCCACCTGTGTAATGATAGATGGGCAATTTTCAAGACGACAACTAGTGAAGCAACAACACGCTCGTCAGCAACAACGCACTCGTCAGTACTTCCTGTTTGCAAACACTGTGCATGGGTATTATTCTTTCTGTATGGTAATCATCTGTATGGTACTGACATTTTCCTGTGCTTCCTTAGTACTTGTTTTCTAAAATCTCTCAACCCTAATCGATGCTCATGAGAGAATAGTGCACACCAGAAAGCCTGGGGTCTGCCCAAAGCTCGAATGAAATTGTGTAGATGAAGCTCTTTTGGGAGTGCTCAGCTCCTGTCTTCCTTGGCTTCCTTTTCCTTCCATCCCTGAGGGCTGCCGCACACCAAATGCAGACAGAAGCACTGGTTTCCTTTGAGGAACATGTGCTGAGGAAGAATCTAATATGCTCGCTTTTGTATGGATAGAAACGATCAGGACAAGTCAGTCACATGGAGAGGCTTTGGTGCAGTGGGTGCCGGCCTATATTTACAACACACCTCCTTGGTGAGGTGGTTGGTGAACTCCTTATGCCTCCCGGGCTGGGACAGCTGGTTTACCAGTTCACTACAAAGCCCTGAAAAAATAAGACAGGGTTTGGCTCATGGTGGGTGCTCAGGAAAGAGTTGCTGAAGGTGGGCGCCCAGCACAGGAAACCATTGGTGTGAATTCTTTCCTTCCTCCCTACTTCCCTGGCCAATTGCTTCTGTATGTTGAATCTGAGGGTACTTTTTTGCATGTGGTGCTGTAACATGACAATGACTACAAATAGGGTGACTCAGACAACTGACAGGTGTTTCTTCACAGTTCCATGGGCTAGAAGTCCAAACTCGGTGTCTGAAGGGTTTGTTCCTTCCAGGTCTCTCTCCATAGTTTGTATTGGATCATTGTCTCCCTGTGTCTTCTCATGATCTTCCTTCCCTTGTGTCTGTGTCCTGATTTCTTATAATACACCAGTCCTATTGGATTGGGTCCCACCTACATGACCTAATTTTAAATGAATTATGTATTTAAAGATCTCACCCTCAAATACAGATATCCTGAGATACTGGAAGTTAGGACTTCAACATATGCCTGGGGGGGGCATAATTCAGCCCGTAATACTTAACACGTAAGTCCCCAAAGTTTATAATCAGAAGGATTTCTCCATTAGGCTGAGTGGGAGGAAAGGTCTTGTGAGCTATCAGGCTTTTCTGAAGACTGTGAACTTGCTCCCAACAGGCAGCCACTTACAAATGATGCTGATCCTAAAGAAACAAATTTGTTTTCCAGGACTTTTACCAACAGTGACAGCACCCATATTATGTATCACTGTAGCCAGGATAAAGTGAAATGCCTTTGATACAGTGACCAGGAATGTAGCAAATGGAGCATCAAACAAGAGTAGGGAGAAGGATAATCCTTCCAGCCACAGGATGCTAATATTGTATAGAAAACTATTTTCATAAGGCAGACTCGTCGTTTGATATTTTGCTCTTATGTTTTTTGTGGGATTTTATTTAAAGGAAAATAAACCCTTAGTAAATTAGAATGTTGCAACTTAATGCCATGTTCAAGCTCATAAATGTTTTTCTTCAGAGTTCATTTGGAAGCATTTCAGACAGATTGTTGGGATTATTGCTTTCTGGGATAAAATCACGCATTTTTTCAAACATTTCTTCCTCAACTCATAACCTTCCCTTTGGTAATATTTTGCATGTTTCAATTTAAAAAAAAAGCAAGGAAGAAAGGCAGGCTCTATTTTTAGGTTAACACATTTGCCCAACTGAAGGAGACTTATCTGAATGCCCACTCTCACAGACATGAACTGTTTTTCTAGTGCCAAACACACCAATTCATAATCGACTTGCAAGTGGACACTGCCTGTTTTGCACACCACTGCCTTTAACCCTAGCATTTTATACAATGTCTCCAATCCTGTGGTTTCTCTTAATGTCATCGTTCTGTGAAAGTGGACGAGCACTGATGGATTGAGGTAAATGACTATATGGAGAGTCTCCAAGATCCTTGCATGCTGTGGGAAGAGGCTTAGTAGAAATGGACCCTGGGCCACAGGACCTGAGAGCTAGGAATGGGTGGGGCTCAGTCACAGGTGTGATCTGGAGGGACTCGTGTAGGGTACAGGGCTGGGAAACTACAAACTGGTCACCCCTTAATAGAGACAAGAAGGGACCTCCCCCACATACACAGTGACAGAGGTGCTACATCAAGAAGTGAACGAGAGGCCTGGATTGTATGTCAGGACAAAGGAGTGTAACTGTCCAGCTCCAGAAACTTCTACTACACTCTTGGCATTCTCACTGGGGCACTCTCAAGGGTTCATGAGACATCAGCAATGAATGGGGATTTGTCCAAGGGCATTCAGGAGCCAGTGGTAAATGAACTGGAATTTAGAATCCCTGCTTCTTAACCCTTCATTCATTTTCTTCCACCTGAAATAGCACACTGCATTTGAAAGAGGGCTTCAGAGGCTTTTGAAAGATCCAGTGAGGGACAGTGCGCAAATCAGAATTGGCCTGTAGATACCTGAACACCTGTACGTACACATTTACAGTTCTCACTCCAACCTCGAAACACCCGCAGGGCCCCTTAGCCAGACTCTCTCAGCCAGGCTGGACAATCAAACTACAGGTCATCAAGTGTTCCAACAAGGAAAAGGAACAAACTCCCGATACACAAAACATCATGGGTGCATCTGAATGCACTGGGCAGTGAAGGAAGGCTTGCAGGACATTCTGGAAAACACATTAGAAGATGCCAGGGTCTAGGAGACGGGGCAGGCTGGATGTCACATCTGCACACCAGAAAGCCTGGGGTCCTCTCAGACACTTTGGGATGATGTGATACATCGTTCTTTACCTTGACTGTGGCATATGTTATGCGGCTGGATGCTTTTATCAAAGCATTATACATTTGCAAAAAAGAAACTTGCTATAGTAAAATGCACTTTAATTTTTAAAAGATTAAAAAGAGAGAAAATAGCATATGGCCACCCATGGGGGACATATTCGAAGACCCCAGCGAATGCTTGAAAACATGGACAGTGCCTAACCCTTTATGAGGTATGATTTGAAAGCATCATGAATGCTTAATTTTTAAAGTGTATGACAGTAAAAGATATATTGTCATGAATCCCCCTCAATATTCTCCTCTTTTTTTTCTCTCTCATTGAGTTTATTGGTACATTTTAGGTATACAGTACAGTTACATTCATCATTGGAATCTTGTACCTTTACATGACAGGTCTTGGTTCTCATTTTTTCCCCTTGTCCCTGCCCTCCCTTCACCGCCTCCTCCCCTCCCCATTTACAAACACTTTATTTCCATTTTTTCATTTTCTCATATTTTTTTCTTTTCCCTTATTACCTTTCCCCTACCCTTCTCACTTTCCCTACACCTTTAGCCCATTTGTGAACAGATTTTTCAAATCTTTTGTAGTTTCTCCAGCTACTTCATGGATTCCTATCAGTCTTATGTTATTCTTTTTTGCATCATCTAGGAGTTGTTGCATTGATTTCTCATGATCTCTTACTGTTTTTAAGAGATCTCTTTTTTCATGGTCTCTAACTGCAGTCTTATCTTCTATATTTGAAATTCTATCTTCACATTTGTTCATTCTGCTGTGAATGCTTTCAATAGACTTTCTCATCTCCTGACTATCTGTTTGAATCTGTTTCTTGGATTCCATTTCTTTCCTATGTTGAACATTCATGTTTTCCATTTCTTTCCTATGCTGGGCATTCATGGCTTCTATCATGGTCCTGAGCTCATCTATTTTTTGTCAGTTTCTGTCCTAGAGTCTCTAAAACTTGGAAACAGCCCATCTGCCCATCAGTTGGAAACTGGATAAAGAAGATGTGGTTTTTCTATAAAGTGGAATACTACTCAGCCATAAAGAATGAGAAATTACATTCATTTATAGGAAAATGAATACATATTGAGGATATACTCCTAAGTGAAATAAATAAGTCACACATGTGTTTTTGTTTGTTTATTTGTTTTTGAGGGAGGGTCTCACTATGCAGTTCAGATGCTTGGAACTCACTGTGTAGCCCAGGCTGGTTTTGAACTCACAGCGATCCTCCTGCCTCAGCCTCCCAAGTGCTGGGATATTCTCCCTCTTTACTTCCAACACACCTGCCCCATTGTTCTTGCCACTTCTTGGAGTAGTTCTGGAGTCCTCTTCCCTAAGTGTCTTGAAATGCACTGCCATGGCTCTCTTCGGTCCGGAGTCAATTCCAAATGTTTTACATTATTTTGACTTTGGAGGAGCCAGAGGTTGCAGCACAGGGCTTGATTTGGCAAGGAAGGTGGATGAAAACATATCGTGGTGTTTTTATGAGCCTGTCTTTCCTTCAGATGGCACTTGGGAGTAGTATTCATTGTATTTTTGTTATTTTTAAAATCGCACCTCAAAAAGACGCAAAAGAACACTTCCAGAACTGCTTCAGAAAGTGGCAAGAGAAATGAAGTAAATGTATTTGAAGAAAGGGGAATATTTTGAAAGGCATTAATGGCAGTGTGGTTTTTACTGCAATTTTTCTTTTTGGTACAGGGAATCAAACTTGCAAAAATTTTTTTGAAAAGTATCAACATATATTTGATTACATCTCATAAATTGGAACAATTATAATAATATACTGTCATAAAAATTCTGAACATGGTCATTCTCTCTTTTGTGTTATTTTATCATATTATATTCACCCTTCTTGCAGTGATACAAGCTGAAAATAATGTAGGCATTGTGATTTAACATTAGGTTACTACATAAAGGGTACTAAATACAAGCATTGTGATGTCACAGGACTCCATCTGACACCCAAGATGGCAACCTAGTGACTGAGTGGGTAGCATATACACTGTGGATACACTAGGCAGAGGGATCATGTATGTCCTGGATGGGAAGAGCATGATTGTGCAAGATTGTACCACTATACTCAGCACAGTGCACAATTTAAATTTTAGTATTTCAAGAATTTTCCATTTATGGATTTATATATCCATAGATATATGAATATATGTTGTATGTCCACATGTATATTAGGTTTGTATATAAATATTTAATGTTTTTAGACACAGTTAACTGCAGATAACTAAAACTACAGAAAATCAAACTGCTGATAAGGGGAAAGTACAGCATTTATATTGACAATGTTTACGCTTCACTTTTTATGCTTAATGGCACGTGTTTGCAGTACATACTAGTTACACTCTCATAGGGGGTTGGCACATGCACACAACATGTCTTAATGTTTTTTTCACCCTCTTCCCCTCTTCTCCTTCCCTGCTCCATCTCTCGGTCCCCTTCCTTTTTGCAATGCATCTGTCTCCTTATTTCCTTTTACCTACCTACCTACCTTTTATTTTCCTCTTTATTTATACTGTAGGTTTTGCATACAAGAGAAACCATATATTCAAGCTAGTCTGTCTGATTTATTTAAAATGTTTAGAATGTAAGTGTTTGTTTCATGTTTTTGTGTACAGTTGTGTAGCATACCTCAGGGTGAATTCCAAGAAGTACAAGTGCATTGTCATACTTGCCAATAGACCATCAAATCATGCCAGTTTATATGCCTGCAAAGAGAGTACATGAATTCTTATTCCTCAGCCCTTGATGAAACATTTACTTCCTCTAATCTTTGCATCTTTTCCAGTTTGGAAGTCTAAACATGATATTCCATTTGTATTCCTTTGATGATTTGTGTGATTGAATATCTTTTCATATATTTATTCTCCTTGGGTTTTTATGTCAATAGTTTATAATCTTTTTGTTAGAGTGCTTAGCACTTGATTAATTTGAATGAATTTGCACAAATTAAGAGTAACACTAAACACTTTTTTACTAGGTGCAAAATATTCTCTTAAGCATAAAATATTCATAATGGACCAGGTGTACATTTTATAACATTTCCCCACTTCTTTAATTTCTCATTCAACCTTGCTCAGTTTTGGTTTTGTTTTTCTGAAAAAAAACCATGGCGGGGGTCATACCTACAAGTTCCTTTAAGATTTCTATGTTGTTGGTTATATTTAAGGAGGTCATCCCTTTTGAGTGATTATAATTTTTTTCTTATGATTCATATTCTATGTTCCTGTATTTCACATTTATTTCGAATTCTATGTGGCAATTCTCATTGTCCAAAAAGTATAAAAATGATTTTAATTACAAATAAAAAAGGAGATGTGCAGAGGCATTTTTAGAGCAGTTCAGTATTACTATGTTTCCCAGCAAGACGGTGGCAGCAAGAGAGGAGAAGCAGGTACGAGGAGTAAGGTGAGAGATGAGAAAGGCTGTGTTCACAGAGTTGAGGTGCTGGGGAGAACAGAGATCCCACAAGATGACTCTGTGCGACCCTTTAATCTGGTGCTGTCACCTCTCCTCCTGTCTCCCTTCGGAAAGTCCTCTCCTCCTACATGGTCTCCATGCCTTGTCTTCTTCCTTCCACTCTGCCCACCTGATCCAATGCTCAAATGTTGCTGAGAACAAAGCTCATGTTTTCAAATAGAACTTTTTACACTGTTAAAGTCTCTTTCATTGTTAGTGAAATCAGACTCTAAGTTCAAGCACTACTTTAAAAGCTTGGGACTTTTCTCCTTCCTTATTTAAAAAAATAAATTTGGAGAACAAAATACAAAACATAGGTGTACTACATCTCCTGTGACCTCCCATTTTCAGGGTGATTTTTTTTCTTGCCAACTGATACCATATTTATGCTAATATCTCTCTTTTGTTTCCATAAAAGTACTCAGTTGTTCCTTCAAGGCCAAAAGGAAAATAAGCTATTTTTCTCAGGCAATGCAGAGCAATAGCAAAGGCTTCAAGCTCTTGAGCACATTTTTTGATCGAGTGGGCAGAAGCAGTTTTAGTTGCCAGTTATTTCTTCCAGGTGGAAAAAAAAAAAAACACTAAGTAAGAAGGACAGTGTTTTTCACTGGTTTGTTTTATTATTTTTTTTCTTTTTATTGATATTATTGGTACATTCCAGGTACACAGCACAGTTACATCAATTACTGGGATCCATTACAAGACAGGTCTTGGTTCTCATTTTTTCTCCTGTCCCTACCTTCCCTTCACCCCCTCCTCCCCTCCCCATTTACAAACACTTTATTTCCATTTTTTCATATTTTTTTCTTTACCCTTATTCCCTTTCCCCTACCCTTCCTACTTTCCCTACACCTTTAGCCCTTTTCTTCCTATTTCACATTGTTAATTATCTCATTAGGATCTTTTGTACTATTATAGTTTTTCACACCAGAGAAATTATTCGGTATTTACACATGCGTGACTTATTTATTTGACTTAGGAGTATATCCTCAAAATGTATCCATTTTCCTATGAAAGAATCTAATTTCTCATTCTTTATGGCTGAGCAGTATTCCATTTTATAGAAAAAAACACATCTTCTTTATCCAGTTTCCAACTGATGGGCAAATGGGCTGTTTCCAAGTTTTAGCTATTACAAACTGTGCTGCTATAAACATAGGTGAGCATATGTCACTGTGATATGATTCTTTTAATTCTTTTGGAAAGATACCCAGCAGAGGGATGACCGGGTCAAATGGAACCTCTACTCCCAGCTCTTTGAGGTATCTCCATATTGATTTCCATAGTGACTGCACTAGTCTGCACTCCGACCAACAATGGAGAAGGGTTCCTTTCTCCCCACAACCCTGCCAACATTTGTTATTGTTTGATTTCTTGATAGCAGTGACTCTTTGTGGGGTGAGGTGGAATCTCAGTGTTGTTTTCATTTGCATCTCTCGAATGAACAATGATGTGGAACATTTTTTCATATATTTACTTGCTGCCTTTACTTATTTGTCTGAGAAATGTCTGTTCATTTCAGATGCCCATATTTGAATTGGGTCTTTATATTTGGGGG
>NW_022900949.1:26707456-26725585 GCF_012274545.1 Fukomys damarensis
TCTAGTTTTAATCTTTGGTAGATTAGGATCCAGTTTTTCCAACACCGTTTATTAAAGAGGCTATCTTTCCTCCAGTGGGGATGGTCAGCTTCTTTGTCAAAGATGAGGTAGCTGAGTACATCTGGAGTTGTTTTCCTGTCTTTCAGTCTGTTCCATTCATCCTCAGGTCTGTTTCTTTGCCAGTACCATGCTGTTTTTATCACAGTGGCTTTGTAGTATAGTTTCAAATTGGGAATTGTTATACCCTCTGCCATGTGTCTGTTTCCTAGGATGGCTTTTGCTATTCTAGGGCTCTTCTGGTTCCAAATGAATTTTTGGATTCTTTTTTTCTAGTTCTGTGAAATACAGTGTTGGAATTTCAATTGGCATTGCATTGAATCTGTATAGCAGTTTTGGTAGTATGGCCATTTTCACTATGTTGATTCTTCCTACCCTGGAGCAGGGGATATCTTTCCATTTTCTTATTTCCTCTTTGATCTCTTTTTTCAGAGTGATGTAGTTTTTAGTGTAGAGGTCTTTTGCTTCTTTTGTTAGGTTGATTCCTAGATACTTCATTTTTTTGGATGCTATTGTGAAAGGAATTGTTTCCCTAATTTCTCTCTCAGTGAATCTGTTATTTGTGTACAAGAAGGCTATTGATTTTTGGATGTTGACCTTGGATCCTGCTACTCTGCTAAAAGTGTTAATTAAGTCTAGAAGTCTTTTGGTGGAGTTTTTTGGGTCTTCAATGGAGAGTATCATATCATCAGCAAATAATGACAGTTTAACTTCTTCCTTTCCTATCTTTATTGCTTTAATTTCTTTCTCTTGTCTAATTGCTATGGCTAATATTTCCAGAACTATATTGAAGAGGAGTGGTGATAGTGGGCATCCTTGTCTTGTTCCTGATTTTAACATGAAGGTTTTCAGTTTTGGGCCATTTAATATGATGGTGGCTGTTGGTTTTTCATAGATAGCCTTTATTAAGTTGAGATATAGACCATCTATTCCAATTTTTTCAGGGTTTTTATCATGAATGGGTGTTAAATTTTGTCAAATGCTTTTTCTGCATGTATCGAGAGGATCATGTGGTTTTTGTCTTTGATTTTGTTAATATAGTGTATTACATTTATTGACTTGTGTATGTTGAACCATGCTTGCATCCCTGGAATAAATCTGACTTGGTCAGGATGTATGATCTTGTTGATGATCCTCTGTATTCTATTTGCTAGTATCTCATTAAAGATTTTTGCATCTATATTCATTAAGGAGATTGGCCTATAGTTTTCTTTTTTACTTGCATCTTTCCCTGGTTTGGGAATCAAAGTGATACTTGCTTCCAGGAATGGATTTGGAAGTACTACTTCCCTTTCAATTTCATTGAAAAGTTTGAAGAGCAATGGCGATAGTTCTCTACATGTCTTGTAAAATTCAGCAGTCAATCCATCAGGACCTGGGCTTTTCTCTGTTGGTAAGTTTTTAATTACATTTTCAATTTCACTGATTGTAATTGGGGTGTTTAAAATGTTTTTATCTTCTTTGTTCAACTCTGGTAATTCGTAAATATCTAGAAATCTGTCCATTTCTTCTGTGTTTTCCATTTTATTGGAGTACAGGTTCTCAAAGTAGGTATTAATGATCCTCTGGATTTCTCTTGGATCTATTGTGACTTTGCCTTTTTCATTCCTGATTACATGGATCTGAGCCTTTTCTTTCCTTTTTTGGATAAGGTTTGCTAAGGGTTTATCAATTTTATTTATTCTTTCAAAAAAACCAACTCTATGATTCATTTATTTTTTTGTATCATTTTCTTAGTTACCATTGCATTTGCTTTCTGCTCTAATCTTTATAATTTCCTCTCTTGTTTGAGCTTTGGGTTTTTCTAGCTCTTATTTTCTAGGAGTCTAAGATTCATTGTTAGGTTGTTTATTTGAGCTCACTCTGTTTTCCTAGTGTGGACATTCAGTGCTATGAATTTTCTATGTAGAACTGCTTTCATTGTGTCCCATAGATTCTTGTATGTTGTATTGGCATTTTCATTTATTTGTAAAGACTGTCTGATTTCTTCTTTAATTTCCTTTGTGATCTATTGATTGTTCAGGAGAGTGTAGTTCAATTTCCATGTGTGTGTAGTTCCTACAGTTTCTTATCCTATTGATCTCCAGCTTTATTGCACTATGATCTGATAATATACAGGGAATAACTTTGATTCTTTTGCGTTTAATTAAACCTGTTCTGTGAGCTAGTATGGGATCTATCTTGGAGAATGACCCATGTGCAGCTGAAAAGAATGTATATTTTGATTTTGTGGGGTGGAACATTCTATAGACATCTAATAAGTCCATGCATTCAAAAGCTTGGTTGAGTTCTAGTCTTTCATTGTTGATTTTTTGCCTAGATGATCTGTCCATTTGTGGTAGTGAGGTATTTAGATCCCCCACTGCAATTGTATTAGTGCTTATTTGTTTTTTCCTGTTACTTAATGTTTGTTTTATATAGTTGGGGGCATTTATATTTGGTGCATATATGTTTATGATTGTCATCTCTTCCTCTTGAATTGTTCCCTTTACAAGGATGTAGTTCTTTATCTCTCTTAATCAATTTTGGTTTGAAATTTACTTTGTCTGTGAATAAGATTGCTACTCCTTCTTTTTTCTGGGCTCCTGTCGTGTGAAGAATTGTTTTCCATACCTTCACTTTCAGTCTATGGGCTATTTTATTTGCTCTGTTGGGTTTCATGATGTTGTGATCTTCATTGTCTTTTCCTAGGATATTTTTTAGAATTCCTTGTAGTGTTGGTTTGGTATTCATGAAGTTTCTCAGGTGTTCTTTGTCATGGAAGTATCTTATTTCTCCATCAATTTTGAAAGAGAGTTTTTCAGGATACATCAGACTAGGTTGGAGGTTGTTTTCTTTTAGGACTTGAAATACCTCACTCCAGGCTCTCCTTGACCTGAGGGTTTGTGTTGAAAAGTCTGCTGTGATTCTGATGGGCTTTCCTTTGCATGTGATTTGTTTCTTTTCTCTTACTGCTTGTAGTATTTTGTTCTTCTGTTGGGTTTCTGGGATCTTGATTATTATATGTGTAGGTGTAGTTTGTTTTGTTTTTTTTTTTTGATCGTGGCTATTTGGAGTCCTATATGCCTCACTTATCTGGATGTCAAATTCTTCCCCTCTGATTGGGAAGTTTTCTATAATTAATTCTGTGAACAGCTTTTTAAAGTCATTTGCATTTTCTCCTGCTACTTAATGGATTCCTATCAGTCCTATGTTATTCTTCTTTGTATCATCTAGGAGGTGTTGGATCAATTTCTCATGATCCCTCACTATTTTCAAGGACCACTCTTTTCATGGGCACTGACTGCAATCCTATCTTTTATATCTGAGATTCTATCTTCGCATTCTTTTATTCTGTTGCATACACTTTCAATAGAGTTTTTAATCTCCTAGATATCTGTTTGAATCTGTTTAATGGATTCCATTTCTTTCCTATGTTGGGCATTCATTGTTTCCATTTCTTTCTTATGCTGGGCCTTCATGGCTTCTATCATGGTCCTGAGCTCATCTATTTTTTTCTCAGTTTCTGTTCTAGAGTTTCAAATCATAACTTTCATTTTGCTCACCATCTCTATGGTTATCTGGAAAATTATTTCTGTTTTGAATTTTTCTAGAGCCTGATTGATCTGTTTTGTTACTTCCTGTGCTGTGAGTTCTGAGTGTCCTGGAGGTTCACTATCAGACTTTTCATATTCCTTTGCCCTACTGTTTGCCATTGGTGAACTGGAAGTCTGTTTTTGTGTCTTGCTTAAGTGTTTTCTCATTCTTATTTTTGCTGTTGGGTTGTCCTTGATTCAATCTCTGGGTTATTAAATCTTCCTGATATCATTGTGTTTTAGCTTTTGATTCTCCAAAGACTCATAGACATTCTCATTTTTACAATATCAGAGAAAACAACTCATCAAATCAGTCCTTATCCTTTATCCCAATGAATACAATCAGCAACACAATAATCAATCACTACTTGGAAATTGACCACTTGTGGTAGTCATTAATCTATCACCTTTAAACTATGTGAATTAAATTAAAATCAAGAAGCAGCCCAAAATATATTTGCAGTGAACAAACTCCTTAACATGGCATATTTACCATTTAGGATGGGGTCCTAGACAGAGTTAGGACAAGAAGAATAAATAAGTAAAAGAACTGGAGAAGGTTTGAAGTGAAGCCAGAGGACACAGAATGACCACACAATCTTTAGGAAACTGTTAAACTCAAAAGGGATAGACAGAGTGCAAGTGTAAGGACAAGAATATATTCCCTTAACAGCAATAGGGGCTCACTTTCCCTTGAAAGTACTGACCCTTGAATGAGGCACAATAATAGAAAAAAAAGAACATTAAGAAAAAAAGAAAAAATGATAAAAGAAGAAATCTGAGTCAGACCAGGAGCAGGAACAGAAAGGGAGATGAGAGACAATATGATGGAGCAAGAGAATGAGTTGGTGAAAGAGGACAAAAAAAGAATTCACAGAGTGGCACGAGGAAAAGAAAGAAAAGGACAAACAAATGACTCTGAAGGGCCACTTTCGACTATATATCTGCTGTCATAATACACATCGTGTGTAGCCATGTGCAGAACCAAATCCCCCTATCTCAGCTAGCTGATGGCAGACCCCTGTGATGCAGACTAATCTCAGGCTGCAAGACCCAAATTGAGCTCCTCAACCTCCTGCAGGGTTGAACTCGAGACAGTTCTACTACAGGTTTCCCCTGCCCTTTCTTTAAAGATGTTCAAATTTGGGAGCTCAGAAAATTACCCTTTAAAACCAGTTATGCCTCTGAGGAGTGGGTCCAAGGACTGCCACAATCAGAAGGTCTGAGGTGTGGGTGTGGGTGTGGTGGGAGGTAGGGGGTGCTCAGCAGCACCCAAGCGGCTACCCTCTTGGCACTGTAGCAGCAACAGTAGCGCCTGCAGGGGAGGGCGTGGCTACCCAGACCCAAGGACTGGGCCCAGGCAGGCCAGAGGGAGATCTGATGTCCAAGCCGCTTTCCTGAATCTGCTATTATGATTATGATTGTTATTATTATTATTTAGATGGCCATAAATTTATTTTTATTTAATGTTTTTGGTACTGGAACTCAGGATCTTGCGTTTGTGAGGCAGGCAGTGGAACCACTGAGCTAAATCTCTGGCCCTCATTGGTTTGTTTTTAGATCTACCTTTAAAACATTTATCTGAGAAAGGAAAGTAGATACTGGTATAAGACCTGTTATTCCAAAATAAGGGAGAATGAAAGCTTACGGAGATTTGAATGCAAATATTACTACCAAGTTAATTTTTCTCTAGATTATCATTTAAATTCCTAAGGCCCAAATTGCTCAAGTTTCTTTAAAAGTATAGCTTCTGAGTGTGTACATATATGTGTATATGCATATATACATAAATGTAGGACATATATAACAAATACCTGTGTACAGAAACATATGTGTGTGTGTGTGTGTGTATATATGTACATATGTATATATATATATATATATATATATTCAGATGTTTATACAATTTCTACATAGAAACTACATAAAACATCAAAATCAAACACATATTTTGGAAAGAAAAATTGGCTAGAAACTCAATCCAGCAAATCAGTTCTCCTCCCCTAGTGAGATCTGACAAATTTAAGGTCCTGAGCATAAATGCTTTGGCCTTTTCCAGCAGGCACAATACCAAGGTGGTGTCTCAAAAGACAAACATACTTTGTGGTAGATAACTATTTTCTTGGCCTCTGAGTTACTGTAGCCACATTCTTACAAAGAAAATTGTGGCCTATTTTGCCAGTTATTTTGTTTTTCCAGAATAGGAAATTCCCACCCTAAGGCTCAGGACACAAACAAACAAAAAGAGAGAGACATTGTTAAAGGAAGCATTCTCTTCCTCCTTACCCTTAGGAGGTATCACTCCAAGTCTCACTTCTAGTGACAGTCTGGTTGTGAGGGAGCCTGTAATTATTTTCTAGACTCTGGAGCATGTGTGAGCACACTGGTCTCCCACTACCTTTAGATGCACAAGAAAAACCCCAGCAGAATTTCACTGGGGTTTACACTAACCTGTCTAAATAATTGTTTTATTTTTCTTCATTCTCCTCTTTAGTATGTTATCATATTTTTACTTATTCTGTAGAGTAGGCACTTTTGAAGTGTTTGCTTGGGATCTGTCACTTTTCCTGGTTATTATTTCCAAGGTTATTTCTTTATTTCAGCCCATATCATTCCATGGAGTCTTTAGGATATGCAAACCTAAATATTCCTGCCCTGGAAAGGCTTAAGATCTGATTTTCTTTTCCTTTTCTAGAGAGCTGATTCTTTAAATTTATCTGTTACTTACTCTTGGAGCCAAGAACGGAGCACGTAACTCCTCTGGGGTGTGTGACAGAGCTGTCCTATGTGGGGCCATGCTAGCAGATCTCAGGCTGAGGGCCTCCTGCACTGCACTTGTCTAAATATTGGAATCTGGGATTACACAGAAAGAACACAGGTCACTGTCCTGGTAATGAGCAGCTCTTTTTCCTGTGACATAGCAAAAGTGCAGTGATATTCTGGAAGAGACAAATGTAGCAAAGAATTATGAGAAAACAGTTGATAGAGTTGAGACTTTGGTATAATTTATCATAATTTTAAAAAATGTCTGACTTTGAAACATTGGCATCTAGCTTCAAAGATTTAAGCCCTTAGAAAAAGAGTTTTATTCCATGACCATACTCAGCTGTTTGATATCCTTTTTCTTAGTGCATTCATTGCACTGTCACAGAGCTCTTGAGGTGACCTTTGTTTGACTTATTTGATCATTAGCTGCATGGTTCATTAAATGTGGAGCTTTGGAGTCAAATCCTGAGCCTATGGTTGCAATGTAATTCTGTCCCTATAAAACATAAAACATCTGACTGTGGTTTTGATCCTGAAAATGCTTAAGTTCATTTTCTTAAGCAAAAATATCTTAACAAGAATTATTTTGTCTGAGGTCGAGTTGTCCCAGAGCAGACATTAAGACAAGAATTAGAAAACAAGTAGCTTATTTCAGAAATGATTCCAGGAAATCACAAGTAAGGGAGTAAGGAAGACTGTGAGCAAGCTGATTGCCTCTGTGGGCAACCAGGGCTCCATCCAGCTGGGAATGCAGAGAACAGAAGTGATCAGGCTTCCAGGTGACCCACCTTGAGGGATCAGGAAGCTGAGCTACTTGTCTTTTAGGGTGCATCCCTAAATGCCAAGAACTACTACCATATGTTAGGAGCAAGAACCACATGATTACAGTCTGGCAAGATGAGTGCCGAGGGAATATGCCTAGGTGAGGTATGACTGAAAAATAAGCGAATGATATTTTCAAAAATGTATTAGAGTAAAAGACATAAAAGCCATTAATGCCACTCAGAATACTGTCTCATTTCAGACACACTTGATCCACCATTTTTGTCGCTTTCTTTTTTATATAGTGTTTATTTTTATTAGGACATGCTTGCATTACTGATTACATTCAAGGTACATCCACTTTCCTACAAATGACTCAGGCTTACCCATCTTTGATCACACAGCAGTAGTCTATTGTATATAAACATCATATTTTCTTTATTGATTCATTTGTTGATGGGCATGCGGGCCACATCCAAGATTTAACTATTATGAACTGCGCTGCTGTAAACCTGGGTGTGCGTGTATCACTGTAATATGAAGTCTTTAATTCTTTGAGGAAGATACTCTGATAGGGAAATATTGATTGAGATGCATCTAGTTTTAGATATACTACAACAGTGGTTGTAGTAGTTTATGTTTCCACCAACAATGTAAGATTCCTCCCCACCTCGCATCTTTGTCAACATTTGTAATCATCTGACTTCTTTATGATAGCCTTTCTTTCCAGAGTAAGATAGAATCTCAGTGTTGTTTTAATTTGCATTTCTCTAATGGCCAGCAATGCTGAACATTTTTTCATGTATTTATTGGCCCTTGGTGCTTCTTCTGACAAATGTCTATCCATTTCAGTGGTTCATGTTTTTAGTGGATCTTTTATTTGGGGTGGTCTATTTTTTTAAATTTCTTTATATATCGTAGACGTTATTTCTCTAAGGAATAGCTGGTTAAAGTATTTTCCCAGTCCATGGGTTTTCTTCTCTGTTAGTCATTTCTTTGCTATGTGGAAGTTCTTGATTCAGTATGATGTTCCCATTTGTTGATTCCTGATACTATCTCTTATGCCACTGGGGTTCTGTTCAGAAAGACCTTGCCTATGCCTATGCCTTCAAGGGTTTCACCTGTTTTATCTTCTGACACATTGTTTCTGATTTAACATTTAGGTCTTTCTCTGACTTTGAAAAATCCATTTTGATTTTAGTTTAGTATATGGTCAGATATATAGGTTTAGACTCCATCTTTTGCCTGGGTTTAGCCAGTTTTTCCAGAATCATTTATTAAAGAGGCCCTCTTCCCTCCAGTGTATGTTTTTGGTTCCTTTGTCAAAGATAAAATAGCTGAATGTGCTTAAAGTTGCTTCTGTATCTTCTGTTCTGTCCCATTCATCCACATGTCTGTTTTTGTGCCAGTACCATGCTGTTTTTAATCACTGTAGCTTTGTAATACAACTTTAAATCCAAGGTTTTGGGGCCTACAGCTTTGTTTTTATTACCCAATACTGTCTTTGCTCTTCTGGGTCTATCTGTTCTGGTTCCATATGAATTTTAGGATTGTTTTCTCTAGATGTGTGAGGAATGCTGTTCATACTTTGATTGGGATTGCATTAAACCGATATATCAGTTTGGGAAGTATGGCTATTTTTTTTTTTTTTTACTATATTTACTCTGCCTCTCAAAGAAAAGAGGATGACTTTCCACTCTGAGGTCCTCTTAAATCTCCTTTTTCAGAATGCTATCGCTTTGGTTATAGAGGTCTATTCCTTCCTTGCTTAGGTTAATTCCTAAGTATTTAATATTTCTCAGTGCTATTGTTAGTGCTATTACTTTCCTAATATCACGGTGAGTTTATTATTGCTGTACAGGAAAAAACATTGATTTTTATGTGTTGATTTTTGTATCCTGCTAGACTGTTCAATTTGGCTTATAATTTTAGGAGTCTTTTGCTGGAATTTTTTTGGGCCTTTTAGGTAGAGGATCACGTTATCTGCACATAATGATAATTTAACTTCTTCCTTTCCTGTATGTATTCCTTTTATTTCTTTCTCTTGTCTTATTATTTTGACAGATAATTCAAGAACTATAGGAAACAGGAATGGTGACAGTTTTCTCTTTGTCTTATTCCTAATTTTAAAGATAAAGCTTTCAGTTCTTTTCCTGATGTTGGGTGGTGGTGGAAAGTGTACTTTTATCAGATTGGGATAAGGTCCCTCTATACTATTTTATTCACAGTTTTTATCATAATTGGATGTTGGATTTTGAATTTTTTCTATGTTTATTGAGATGGTCATGTGATTTTTTTTCCTTACTTCTGTGTATGTGATGGATTACATCTGTTGATTTGTGTATGTTGAGCCATCCTTGCATCCCTGAGATGAAGCCTACTTGGTCATGATATATGTCCTTTTTGATGATTTATTGCATTCTATTTGCCAGTTGTTGAGGATTTTTGGCATTTATATTCATTAGTGATTGGTGTACAGTTCTCTATTTTGGTTGGATTCTTGTCTGGATTTGGAATCGGGGTAATCCCAGCTTCCAGGAATGACTCTGGCAGTGCTTCTTTTCTTTTCAATGTCATTAAACAGTTTGAGGAGTACTGTGTTAGATCTTTCCTAAAGTTCTTGTAGAATTCAGTAGTGAATCCACTGGGACTTGGGCTTTTCTAAGCTGGTAGGTTTTTTACTACTACTTCAATTTCATTGCCTATTATTGGCTTATTCAGGGTTTTTAAATCTTCTTGGTTCAATTTTGGTAGTTCATGTGTTTCTAGGAATTCATCATTTCTTCTGAATTCTCAAACTTATTTCTATATGGGTTTATGATGTAGTTGCTAATAATCAGTAGAATTTTGGTGGTGTCCAATATAATTTCAAGTTTTTTAAATTTCTAATTACATTGATTTGTGTCTTTTCTTTCATTTTCTCAAGATTCACTAAAGATTTGTCTGTTTTGTTTATTCTTTTGACAAACCAGCTCTTCCACCTGCTGACTTTTCGTATATTTTATCTCCATTGATTTAACTGATTTCTGCTCTAATCTTTATAATTTTCTTCCTTATACTAGCTTTAGACTTGAATTGTTCTTGTTTTTCTAGGACCTAGAAATGCATCATTAGGATATTTATTTGGGCTCACTTTTTTGTTTGTGATGTGGGCATATGTAGCTATGAACTTCCCTCTTAGGGCTGGCTTCATTATGTCCCATAAGTTCTGTTATGTTGTACTGGCTTTGTTGTTTAATTCAAGGAGTTGTATTATTTCTTCCAGACACATTCATTATTCCAGAGTGTATTGTGTGATTTCCATGCATTTGCATAGTTTCTTTTGCTGTTGAATTCTAGTTTCATCTGATAATATGGATGTTATGATTTGAATTCTTTTGGATTTACTTAAACATGTTTTACTGGCTAGTATGTCGTCTATTTTGGAGAAAGTGCCATGCTCTGCTGAGAGGAATGTGTATTATATTGTTGTTGGGTGGGATACTCTAGGTATCTATTTAAGTTCATTAGTGTGAAGCCTTGGCTTAACTCTGATAATTCTTTGTTGAATTTTTGTTTAGTTGATCTACTGGTGGTAGTGGGGTACTGAGATCCCCCACTATAATTACATTAAAGTTTGCCCATTTTTTATGTGATGAATACTTGTTTTATGATTTGAGTGTGTGTCATTGTCCAGTGTATGTATGTTTATAATTATTATTTCTTCCCATTGAGTTGTTCCTTAACCAATACATTTTGCCATTTGTTGCCTCTTCTGGTCAGGTTTGGCTTGAAGTCCACTTGGTCTGCAAATTGGACAGCTGCTCTTGCTTCTTTTCAGGTTATTATTGCATGGAATATTATTCCAATCCTTTGATTTTTTTTTAACATATGAATTTCTTTTGGGGTTAAATCCATTTCTTTAATGCACCGTACCATCAGATTTTGTTTCTTGACCCAATCTGCCAGTCTGCCTTCAATTGTCTACTTGAGACCTTTCGCACTTAGAGTTACTACTGAAAGATAGTGACCTACTCCTGCCATTCATTGCATTACTTTCCCGTTGCTGATTCCCCTTCTTTCTCTTCCACTTAATTGCTCACCTTTCCTGATGCTGTCATTCTTTTGGACCTTCTGGCATTGTTAGCTTCACTATCTCTTTTTAGGATATCTGTAATAAGTTTTTGGAGTGCTAGTTTGCTGATCATGGATTTCTTTAAGTGCTCTTTGTTGTGGAAATATTATATTTCTCCATCAATTTGGAAAGATAGTTTTGCAGTATACATTATTCTGGGTTGGAAGTTTTTTGTTTGTTTGTTTTTTGTTTTTTTCCTTTTGGGGCTTGAAACACTTCACTTCAGGTTCTTTTTGCCTTTAAGATTTGTGTTGAGAAGTCTGCTGCAATTTTGATGGATTTTCCTTTAAAATTGATTTTTGCTTTTGTCTAACAACTTTTAAGATTCTGTTCTTGAGTCGGACTTCTGGAATTTTGATTATGATATGTCATGGAGAGGTTATTTTCTGATCATGGCAATTTGGGGTTTTTATGGGGTTCATAATTATCTCTGCTAAATTAACTTCCCATAATAGTAAGGTTTTCTGATATCACTTCTGTAAACAGGAATTTTATGTCATTTGTGCTGTCTTCTGATTTTTACTAGTTCCAATTAATCTTAGAGTCGTCTTCTTCGTGTAATCTAACAGCTGTTAGATCCATTTTTTACAGTGTCTTATTGTTTGTAATGCACCTTTCAATAACTGGTCATTGACAACAGCCCTGTCTTATAGGTAGTTCTGACACTGTCCTCACAGTGGTCACTTCTGCTGCTTATACTTTCAGTAGCATTTTTAATCTCCTGAATGTCTGTTTGATGTTTTCATGGACTCTAATTTTTTTTCTGTGCTGGAAATTCCTGTTCTGCATTTGTTTGTTTAGCTCAGCTAGCTGTTAATTAGTGTCTTCTTTTGGCTTGCTGATCATTTAACTAGGATCATTATCTCTTTAATTATATCTTCTTTGAACTCACCAAGCATCTTATTGATCTGTTTTTTTTTTCAATCTCCTCTGTTATCCTTTCAAAGAATTTGGCTATGTGGCTTTTGATTTCTTCCCCATCAATGACCCTTAGATCAGTTTGGGGGACGTGGGAGTTTTGGGAGGCATTTTGTCATCTTATTTTCTCATGATTCTATTTGTTCGTTTGTTTTCTGTACTGAGGCTTGTATGTTGATTATAGTGGAAGTCTTTTTGCTAGTATGAAGACCTCTTTAGGTAATGTCTTCTTTGTAATGGTGCACTCTTGACACAGTTAACTATAGCCACTTACCTTTGTCCCAGAATCCATCCCCACCTTCCATCTCCTTTCATTCGGGAGGGGAGGTTTCAGTATATTTGGTTCAGTACCCATTTCTCCTGGAATGGTTTACAGTATATTAATAACACCAAGACAATCCAGATATTGGCATATAGAGAAAACCTACTGATAGCAACAATTGTGTCATTTTGGCTATAGTAGTAAGATCAGCAACAATAATAGTATCAAAGACAAATTGGATGCTGACATAATTTAAGAACCAATAATGTACCACCCTTAACCATAGAAAAGAGATCTATGATTATAGTTGAAACACTAAGACACACTAAATATTGACATAGAGTAAACATCTACTAAATGGAACAACTTTACTTCCATTACAATAGAAGATTCTTCAATAGTGGTAGCATATAGTTAACTATATATAGATAAAGGAGAAAAAATGGATCCAAAAATTCCTTTGTATTCCCAGCTGAGTGTTTTCCTTCCTTTAGAAGTCATTAAGTCATAGTCTTCCAGGCTTCATGGCCAGTGGGTTTGTGAGATACCTTCCCTGCTCCAGAGGCCCCTCTGTCCATAAACCTCAGACTGTGGCAATCTTCCTAGCTGACATGTATCCCTGTTCATATTGGTGAGAAGGAAAACAATCAGACTACTTGTCTCCACTGGATGTAGGCAGCAGGGTAGGGGCTTAAGGAGACTGCTGGACTCATTGGTATCACCTTCAGATCCAGCCAACTGTGAAAGCCAGAACCACTAGACCTGGCCTCTCAACATGATGTGCGGGGCCTTGTATCCTTTCCTGCCTGAGCTGGAACTTCTCAGGGGATCTATCTCTAGTCCTCAACCTCTTATGGCTGTCTTCCATAGCTGTCCTTACCCAGTCACTGTAGTAGGGTAACACAAACCACCCTGGAGAGAAGTTGCATTGTAGTTTTTCTGCGGCTTAGTATCACAAATCAACCCCTTTCCAAAATAGTGCCTGATTAAAGTCTCTTGGCTTACATGGCAGATGACACCCTGGCTTTCTTCTCCAAGTCTATCCTGCAGTGAAGAAGTCACTTGGGGTAAAATCCCATGTTGTTTCTGCAGTTTACAACACCTGTCTTAATGAATTGATTGCCTTAATGTCCTGAAGTGATTCAAAATGATTACCTCTCATTTTGATTTTGGCAAAGAGCTAGAAGTCACCACATGCCAGACTGGGTGAATAAGGTGAAGGAGGATACACTGCAGTGTCTTTGCGAGCCTGCTTTTCCATTGGATGGAACTCAGCTGTCATATTTTTTATCACACCCTGTAAATCATTTTTCATTGCAAACTCCATCATGTCAATTTAATTCCGTTATCAGCTTACATATGGAGCAGCAGGCTAAAACTTCTTTTCCCCTTTTTGTCATTGGTGAGATGTTTGTTTTGTTTTGTTTTACAATTTTGTTTACATTTTTCACTTCAGATTTGCTAGAATTAAGCAATTATAATTTCAGTTGTTTTCTTCTCTGGCCCTTGTCCTACCTCGTCTGATTCTCTTACACTTAGATTTTATTGTGCAATTTAGTCATTGTCATTTCTGTTTGTTTGATTGAGTCCACCAAGAAAAAAAAAACATTGTAGATTAGATTAAGAAAAGCAGATAATTTCACTTAGATGTTAGTGAGTCGGGGAGATAATTGTGAACAGTATCACTCGAGTATACTCACCATCCACAATGTAAAGAGCAAGTGGTTGTTTCAAGATGACAATCAGAACTTTCCTCTTAGGTGTAATAATCTCACCTTATATAGTCATTGTTGGGAAGGGAGAAATGAGACAAGATTCTCAAGGAGCCTTCTGCATTATATGTGCTGCATTTTTCTTTTTCCTTTCCTTGGGTGTGTACCTTGAGTCTAGAGGATGAGGAAAACGATTTTATGATGCGCTTTTTAAGCATTTCTAGGAAGCTGGCCTTCCTAAATGCTGAAAGTTTTGAGATCTGATTCATGTGCCATGTTAAATCAGCTATACTCTTACATCGTATCCAAAATATCCTAAGAAAGGTGCTGTTTGCTCATTTTATGGCTCTCACACTGCAGTTGGCACTTCAGGATGCTTTATGTGCTACTCATGATCATGAACCGAGTACACGTTGGGTATTCCTTATAAAAAACTATTGAGGGCTGGGGATGTAGCTCAGCAGTGCCATGACTGCCTGGCAAGTGCAAGGTCCTGAGTTTGATCCCTGGTACCAGGAAAAAAAAAAATGACTGAGACCAGAAGTGTTTAGCATTTGGGTGTTTTCAGACTTTTGAAATATTTATATACACTTAAGGAAATATCTGGGGATGAGACATAAGTCTAAACATAAAATTCATTTGTGTTTTATATACACACCTTACACACAGAGCCAGAAGAGAATTTTAAGCAATATTTGTAATAACTTTGCAACGGAAGCAAAGCTTCACCATGTGAAAGTTTCAACTTGTGGTGTCACATCAGTGCCCAGAATGATTCAGGTTTCAGAGCATTTGGATTTTGGGTTAATGATGCTCAACCTGTAGATCGTGTCTATAAAATCTATTCATGCATTTCATGTTTTTGTCTTTATTAGATTTACTTGTGGGTGCATTTGGAACCGGAAAAGTGGCTGTTTACAGGTATGTGATTGGTGGTGTGCAGATGTTCTTTGAATTGTTTTTAGAGTCTTTCCATTTTATTGTTAGTTTGGCCTTAAAATGCTCTATTCCAGTTATTTCTTCTGAAGAATACTTATATTCTTATTTTAAAGTCTGGAGGTCTATTAGCCCTCAGTTTTGAACCTTGTATATTTTGTCCTCACACTTTATGATCAGATTCCCAGCCCCTAACAATGTAATGTTAAATTAGATAGTAAACTCAGTCGACCTTAAAATGGCTCTCTTTTTAAATGGTAGATGATTTAATTCTCTGTGCTTTCAAAATCAATAAAATGTGTGCCTGCAGAGAAGGGTGCAGAATGGGATATTGTCCCCATTTTCCCTGGTTTCTGCCATCGAGTTTGGAAGCTAAGTGAAGGAACAGGACAGACCAAGAGCTGGTTTCATCCAAACCAAGAGATGAGCAGTGATTCAGATGCCAAATGATAGCTTCAAAGCTTGGCCGTTCTGTACACTCACTGATTTGTAATCTGAGACAGATTTCTCTAACTCTGTAAGCCTTAGCATTTTCAGTTGTAAAATGGGGATAACAATTCTTCCTTGAGAAGGTTACTTTTATTGAAAGGATTCAGTGAAAAATCTGCATGTAAAATACATGGATGGGTAACTGGTTAGATAGTTGATGCTCAGAAATTTTAGACCTTCTTTAAAAGGTGTCTAGCAAGAATTCAAGCAGCTAAATCAGGGTAACTAATAAAAGACAAATAAGTGGACGTGGCAGGTGATGCTAATCCATTCAGCTCTCAGCGCCTAAGGTTCAGTTTTCAAAATAGGTGAGTTTTCCTTCTTCCTCAGTCCCAAAACAAGCTCTGTGTGGGCAGATTTGTACCAGTCACCCTCCACCCCAAGTTCTTGGGACCGATGCTCTATGTTCCATGAGCCGCTCCCACTCAAGTAGGAGGACAAGAAGGAGTAAAAGCAAGGCTATTCATGGAGGATAAGCAATTCCTGTCACAGGCAGTGCTGGTTCGTGGACGCCTCATACATGGGTTGAGCAACCACAACAGAATGTCCTATCCAACCCTATCTTCTGTCCATTACCCTCCCTGGAACCAGAACCTCCTTTTCCTTCCATTCACTTCTCTTTCTTCTGGTAGGGGTTTGCCATAATAAACCCTGTGTGTGCCTAATTCTACTTTACCGTTTGATTTTTCAAGCATCAGAGCACAATATTAAGAATAATGTAAAATAAGGTACAGATAAATAGAATAGAGGACTTTAGGGGAAAAAATCCCAAGGGGCTCCATGTGCTAGCCATGAAGTCCTTTGAAGTAGTGCTCTAAACATTCTGCCCCAAGACACAAGCTCTCTGTCCATTGGAGAAAGGAAATTCATCCAGCATGGCTCATTGCACGCAGAAGTCCAGCAGCTCTACCTCCCAGTAAGCATATCTTTTAATCAAGCTTTGAAAATGGCTTCACTCCCTTCCCCTGTGATTTGTCTTATTAGCTTTGCCTGGGTGGCTAGAATGGCTTTTACTCTACACTGGCTCCTCTCCTCCAACATGGTTACCTGCTAACGTCACCTGGAAAGAGTGTTCGCAATAACCAGCCCCGAACCCCAGAATTTCTAGTTCAGTTGCCTAAGCACAGTGCTTGTTTAAAAGCTCCTTGGGTGGTTACATTGTGCAGTCAGTGTATTGCTGGGGGTGAAGTACGGAATTATTCTGTAAATCCACCCTTGTGTTCAGCTGCACGGGCAGAACAGAGCAACAAAGTCATCATTCAAAGTAGAACATTATCAAGGAGCCAAGAAAACTTGTAAATATTAAGTATTTACCATGAGTGGATGTAAGATGATGTAACTTTAGCAAATTGCAAAGCACTGTGTCACTGTAAGAGTGTTAAAATATCACAGGTTTGCTTCCTGAAGACAGCAGGTTTGTGGATGGAGCTGTGTGAGGGCACCCAGGTATCCTTCCATTAGATTCATGTGCTACTGGAAGTGTTTAGAGGTAATTAGTAGAGTGATGGCCACCTGTCCATGAAGTAAGCCAGATTCTGGGTCCAGGCTGGCAACATTGCAGGGACCTCTTCTGTGAAGGGAGCTTCTGCCTGTAGCCCCGAGGGGCCATACAGACCTTGTGTTTTCTTCCCCTGCAGAGCAAGGCCAGTTGTGACCGTGGATACCCAGCTTCTCTTGCACCCAGCGATTATCAATCTTGAAAACAAAACTTGCCGGATTCCAGAATCGGTGACACCTGTGGCCTGGTGAGTGAACCTGGTGTTTTTCAGACACTATTCTTGCCAGACATGCAATGCCAGCTCTGGCTCATGCACATCTCATGTGTGAGCTCGTGGATGTTACTGTGGATTCAGATCACCTGGGTATCTTGTAAAAATAAATGCAAATTTGGTCGCAGTATAGTGTAGGGCCTAAGGCGTCTCAGAAAAGCTTCATGAATGCTTTGGTGCTGTAGTTCTGTGGACCAAGTCTGAATAGCAAAGAAATAGTCCTTCAAAAGCATCTGCGATGCGATGCTGATCTTTGGCCCTGGATTTAACCATACAAAGTGTGTTCTCTGCTCTGTTGGCTTTGAATGAGATGAGAAACACAAAATTACTTGGGGAAATTCCTACGAAAACATCTCGGCAATCTTGGAGTTTCTTCACTTTCTCAAATAAATGTTAAGCAAACTAAAAATAAAACGCAGTACCTTGACTCTCTCATTTGCGTGTGCTTATGGATATCACTTTTCAGATGTATTTTATGTCCCTCTGTTTTAGTGGCTGCGCTTGGGTGAAATTACTCAGTTTCCTATGTGGAAAACATATGTCAGTTTTGTAACTTAGCATGTACAGAAGGTAAACATTATAAAAATGGAGATTTTTGTGCCCAGACCTGGATTTTTGTGGTCCTGAAGCCTTCAGGAGGATTAGTGGCAGAATCGTGCTTCTTTTGCCTGCACCTGAGGAGAACAAGGCCCACTCGTTCCCTCTGACTCATGTGAATTGCCTCAAAGGACAGAATGGAACTTGACTGAAACACAGCCCAAGAAAATGC
>NW_022900949.1:26725603-26804564 GCF_012274545.1 Fukomys damarensis
TCTGACTCATGAATTGCCTCAAAGGACAGAATGGAACTTGACTCAAACACAGCCCAAGAAAATGCCACCTTGTTTTTAAAAGCATATATAGCTCCTCAAGGGTCCCAAGCCATCAGATTGGATCATGTCAACAGAACATATCCTCTGGAAAATAACAGCACTCTGAAAGGCTGAGGCAGGAAGATTTTAGATTTGAAAGTAGCCTGAGCACCTTGGTGACTTAGCAAGATGCTGCCTGAAAACAAAAGATTAAAAGGGCTGGAGTAGTACCATAAAGAAAAAAAAAAGTTTTGAGATGTTAGAGATTTGCCCTCATTTTGCAGGAAATGTGGTCTCCCTCAGGCAGCATGTCCTGTCCCAGAGAGTATCAGAATGTAGAACAAGCCAGTCCTGACCCAGAAAGTTATTTCCAGCCCATGGAGCATGTTTTTGATGGCCTTCTGACAGGAGTTCATGCAGGAGTCAGAACTTTTGAGAGTGGAGGGTAGGAAGTTCCTAGGACCCTTAAGAATTCTTTTGAAAAACATCCTGCTGCTTGGAGCTCCTGCATAGGGAGGCGTGCCCAGGCCTTTAACTGCTTTTTAAAGGAGTTGGGAAATGCCCTGAGCACATTTTAAAGCGGTTTAAAACCATAAAATAGTATAATGAAAACCTGATCTGAGAAAATATGTGAAAGCGCCAGCATTTTCCCCTACCCTGGCACAATTAAATGAACATTTAAATGAACTGTGAATGCTACTTGAGCATAGGCTAAAACTTTCATAGTCCCCCAAGAAGTCCTCTTTTTGAGGGCTTCTAGCTCTGTGGACTTCTTTTAGTCACAGGTAGTACACTCTTCTATGAAATGTGCTTCCTTTGAACTGGTCTTTCTGATGGAGCTTTTAGCTTTGTGGATTTTTTTTTATGAGATGTCAGTAACATTAATGACATTATGGAACATGTTTGGTTTTGTAAAAAGAATATTACTCTTTAACCAGCAAATCTCATTCTTTTCACAAGCCATTTTCTTATTGCATTAAATCATTGTATTAAGGTAAAATGCAAACTGTTATGTGGGAAAATTATACTGTATGCTTTACAATTATTTATTTTATACTATTGCATACATTCTGAAAGACAATGCAATAGCACAGACATCTCAGGAAACTTTGGGCTTAATGGTATGTAGTGAATTATTTACCCTGCAGGAAGACATTGACTGAAAATTTTGATGTGTGACTCAAAGTATTAAAAGACAGAAAGTTAATAGCTAGTTCAGTGGAAAACATGTATCTCTGATTATTGTTATTATTATTTTCCTAGGCATTTAGCCTAGTTTTTCCAAAATAATCGAGAGGCCTCTATTAATTGTCATCGGTGTGATTGTTGTCTGCATTTGATGTAATCTTGTACTATGAATCTGAAGATGATTATGTAAACTGTAGTTTTCAGATAGTTTCTCCTTTCCATCAGTGTGGATTTCTGACTTCCATTCGGCTGTGTAGCTTTATAAAATATCTGCTATTGCCACTTCTAAGTTAGAAAACGAAAATGAAATCCAGCTTGCGAATATACCTCTAAGATAGTAGGCAGGTTCATTTTGTAAATGTAACTATCCACTTCTCTAGCCTGAGAAACAGTGTTTCAGCTAGGAGTAGCTTTAAGTAAAATCTGCTGTTTGCCGTCATCGACATGGGACTGAATTGGTGAGGCTGAAGAATGAATTGCTTTGTACTTTTGGATCGTGTTTCATGTGTCTCTCATTCCTTCTCCACCATATGTGACTATGAGCAGTGACTTCATGGGGTCTGAGCTCCAGCTGAGCACAGGAGGGGACTCTCGAGGACCCTGGGTTGTGTTTTGTGCACCGTCTTCTCAGCAGATCACAAGCACTGTCCACAGTTTGATTTAGATTTATGACACAAAAGGCATGGGTTATTTCCATATATTTTTGTTGTTGTTTTTCCAATCAGACCCATTCAGAATAAAGGAGCATGCTGGGTATGACTATAAGATCCAGTTTGATATGTTGATGCTAATTCAATACTAGTTCATGGCTTTTGCTGATAGCCCACATATACTAATTAAATATTGACCCATACGAGGGCCTAATTCTAGGATACACAAAAGCATATAGAGTATACATGTGAAAGAAGTATGTTTTTCTAGTTTTAGGATGACTCTTGTCATTTCACTGCTACACAATTTTGAGGTTTTTCTTTTTAGATCAAAGCACAGTTCTTGAAAATCTGTAGCTTAACAAAGTCTTTTCTGCTAAAGACAACCTAAAGCCAGTAGATTTAATTCAGAGTGCCATTTCCAACTATTCAGTAAGTTGTAGTGGTTATATTAAACTTGGATGAAAAAAGTTAAAGGCATGCAGTTGTTGATGATATTGAAGTAACAGAGAAAGAAAATTAAGAGATATAGATGTGTATTGCAACAACCCATAAATCAAGAGTAACCTTGAGCTAACATCATTTATCAATGACCTTCTCACAAGAGAGGAAGTAGTGTTCACTTTCTTAGCTTTAATTTATTCCTTTATTCAAAAAAGTATAATACTTTTGATCTGTTCATGTTAAAATACTGTATCTAACATTATTTTAATTTCTATGTTGGCAATTTACTTACAAATATGAATTTATATTATAAAAGCTAATGAGTTTTATCTATGCAGAGTGAGAATAAATAGAAAAATGATAAATAGAAAAAAAACTCAACAGATGATTTTAATATACAGCCAAGTACTTCCAAAAAAAAAAAGTCAGGCCTGGAAAAAATCGGAATCTTGGAAGCCAAACATACTACAAAAATTTAAAGACATGATTAAGTATTCATCTTCCATGAATGATTCTAATTGAAGTAGAAGTGGGTAGGAATTGTGATCTCTCCTGGGAAGTGGTATAAACACTTGTAATAGCACAGACATCTCAGGAAACTTTGGACTTAATGGTATGTAGTGAATTGTTTACCCTGCAGGGAGACATTGACTGAGGTCACCGAGATAGATGAATCCCAGATGTGACACATTTTCATTGTGTTTGACACAGGAAACTGACATATAATTAAAGTATGATTAGGGATTATTTACTCCTTTTGAATTCCATCAAAATATTCAGATCTGTAGTATTCAAATATTCAGCGCTATTGTATTTTATTAGTAAAAATTTCGTCATGAAAGTATCATATGTAGTTTATATACTTCTGCTCTCTTAGAAATGTGAAAAGACCCGTCCCTAATGCTGGCTGTTAGAACTTTTCAGGGGTTAGGTGAGAACACACGACAGAGTTGGGCAGAAATAACTGGACAGTTCTCATTCACTCTACAGATCAGGGCCGAGTGCTGGTCATCCCACAAGCTGAGTAGACATTTCTGTGGGTTGTAGTCAGGGCATGTTCAAGGCAAAACTATGAAATGACTTTCTTGCGTATCTATTCTCTGTTGTCTTTGTACTCGTGACAGTGTGCCTACCTAGCTTGAGACAGCTGCTTTAAATTTCTTCTTTACTTTCTCTCTTCCCTTTTCTTGTCTCTCTACCTCCTATCTTACCTCCCTACAGCAAAGTACCACCAAGTTCCAGTCTCCTTCCAAGGGGGTGGCTCGAGTTAAGCACGATGAAGACGCTTCTTAGGGACCAATTCACATCCTTTAGGGCAGTTCAAAGCCCTGTTCCTACCAGGAATTCAGCCATGCCTCCTTCAACTTCCCCATCTCCCTGGATGATGCAGCCGTAACATCTTTAGTGCTGCAAATGGGGTGGGGCTTGTTCACGCTGCGCTCCAGACTTTTCCCCTACTGTACCCTCTCTGTATTGATAATTCTTCATTCTTCGGCACATGGAAAATACTCATATGTATTCACGGAATAAACACAGTGGAATATTAATTGATAAAAATCCATTAACCTATAGTACTATTTTCAAGTATCGCCTTCTATGCCGTTACCTGTCTTAGTTGTGTTAGTGCTGTGGCTGACTGTTGGGGGAGATATTCAGGTGTGTGTGTCTGTATGTGTGTGTGTCCATGTGTGTGTGTGTGTGTGTGTGTGTGTGTGTATACAGAGAGAGAATTAGAAGGATGGGGGAAATGATGCATGTTTAATCTGGGATGAAAGAAAGGAATATTTGTACTTTGGATTCAAAATTTACTAATCAATAAATTATTAACTATTATTTTTCCATAGCTTTTCTTTAAAAGTATGCGCGTCTATTGCAGGCCAGAGCATTCCAAATGCAATAGGTGAGCTTGTTTTCATTAGATAACTGGACAATTCTCATTCACTCTACAGATCAGGGCCGAGTGCTGGTCATCCCACAAGCTGTGTAGACATTTCTGTGGGTTGTAGTCAGGGCATGTTCAAGGCAAAACTATGAAATGACTTTCATGTGTATCTATTCTCTGTTGTCTTTATACTCGTGACAGTGTGCCTACCTAGCTTGAGACAGCTGCTTTAAGTTTCTTCTTTACTTTCTCTCTTCCCTTTTCTTGTCTCTCTACCTCCTGTCTTACCTCCCTACAGCAAAGTACCACCAAGTTCCAGTCTCCTTCCAAGGGAGTGGCTCGAGTTAAGCACGATGAAGACGCTTCTTAGGGACCAATTCACATCCTTTAGGGCAGTTCAAAGCCCTGTTCCTACCAGGAATTCAGCCATGCCTCCTTCAACTTCCCCATCTCCCTGGATGATGCAGCCGTAACATCTTTAGTGCTGCAAATGGGGTGGGGCTTGTTCACGCTGCGCTCCAGACTTTTCCCCTACTGTACCCTCTCTGTATTGATAATTCTTCATTCTTCGGCACATGGAAAATACTCATATGTATTCACGGAATAAACACAGTGGAATATTAATTGATAAAAATCCATTAACCTATAGTACTATTTTCAAGTATCGCCTTCTATGCCGTTACCTGTCTTAGTTGTGTTAGTGCTGTGGCTGACTGTTGGGGGAGATATTCAGGTGTGTGTGTCTGTATGTGTGTGTGTCCATGTGTGTGTGTGTGTGTGTGTGTGTGTGTGTATACAGAGAGAGAATTAGAAGGATGGGGGAAATGATGCATGTTTAATCTGGGATGAAAGAAAGGAAGATTTGTACTTTGGATTCAAAATTTACTAATCAATAAATTATTAACTATTATTTTTCCATAGCTTTTCTTTAAAAGTATGCGCGTCTATTGCAGGCCAGAGCATTCCAAATGCAATAGGTGAGCTTGTTTTCATTTTTTACACTCTTCCACTATCATAAGAAAATTGAATAATAACCATTTCTCTGCACAGACCATGGAGAACTAGAGAGCCCTGTATTGACACCTAGATGTCTAGTGCATATGTAAAACCTTCTACATAAATGTGATGTTAATAATTGATGGAAGTATTATCTATAAACAATAATTACAGAGAAAATGGCAATGTGCACTTAAAACTTTCACCTTAGAGAATATATTGTACACTTTTTTGACTCATTGTATCGTATGTGATCTCAGCTATGAAAAACCTTGACATAGAAGTTTGTATTCCTGGTGGGGCATTGTGTTCGCTGTTGCCTCCCCCAATTGTATTTGCTTCATTCCACCCTTTAGCCCTGGTGGCTGAGTTGCAGTTAGATTCGCTGAAACAAAAAGGAGCCGTCAAACGGACACTCTTCCTCCATAACCATCAGTCCCATCTTGTCTTCCCTCTGCTGATTGAGCGGCAGACAGCCCTCCAGTGCCAGGATTTCATCGTTTACCTTCGAGTAAGTGCTCCAGAAATCCCTTTTTTTGGCCTTTCACATGCAAATCCGCACTCCAGCCATTTTCCTCCAGTGAACCATCTTTGTCTCCAGAGACTCCTGTCTGTCTATTTTCATTTTCAGAGGAGGAAACTTTATGACTAACTGCTCTCTTCTTGACCTTGGCTTCAACTAGCCTAATGATCTGTTCCTATTAATTTCTAAGGCTTCTTTTGTTTTAAATAAAATCTTGATAACAGCACTCAACTCAGGTGGTTTTCATTTCTAACTGCCTCCCAACACAGAACACATAAAAGTTCAATACGATTTATTTGAATTTTTATCCTGTGTCAGTATGTCTTGTTAGATGGTATCAGTGCGCATTTCAGATCCAACCTAGGAACACATTCAGGCATCCAAAGCTTTGATTAAATGCAGTTTCCAATTTTATACTTTAAAAAGAAATGCATTTTTACAACTCTAAAACCTACCAGGAAATTTTAAAAGTAAATATATTGGTAATACAGCATCCCATCTTCACTTTGCCAATTGTTAGGCCGTGGCCACTCAGTCTGGTTTCTCCTGCCCCTGTAGGGCACTAGGGAAGACCAGATTCACTACCACACTCAAGAATGAAAAGTCACACACACAATGTTTACGTCCAATCATGGCCAGGTTGGCACACAGCGGAATGGTGCCGTTACTTAGTGCCTGCTTCCTGGTGCTCACCCCTCCCTTGGAGAAGTTGTGTTTTTTCTTTTCAAGCAAACTTCACATGTGCTGAAGGTGTTTTGAAGTCCATGCAAGCAAGAGCTTATTGAAATAATAGAGGAGGAAGAGAATCAAGATGTTTTCTTCCTCTGAGCCCAAGAGAACTCAAAAATTATACCAACCTAATGAAGGCAAAAATCCTAATCCATGATGATTTCCATGGCATTTATGGTACATCAGTGTAATCTTGTATTTGGAGAGTTGACTAGTTCTATGTATGTTGGTGAGAGCATGGAGAACAGGAAATTTACCTTAGAAGCTTATTTCGGTGAGGCTGTGGCTGTAAAAAAATTCCACCCCTGAACACATATTAATTATGCTGGCTGCTATATGCTGAATAAATCAGCATGTGTCTAACAAGCCCATTGCAATAACAATGCCTTCATCACCTACTTTCGTTGACTAAAGTTTTACCTGGCTTTCACAGACTAACATCTTGCAGCTGTTTGACTTTGTGATCATTTCCCTAGGATGAAACTGAATTCCGAGATAAATTATCTCCAATCAACATTAGTTTGAATTACAGTTTGGATGACTCCGCCTTTAAAAAAGGCCTGGAGGTGAAACCGATATTAAACTACTACAGGGACAATGTTGCTACTGAACAGGTATGACCTCCGTGTGCTCTGAGGGCGCTTTTCCCAGTCAGGCTGGGAGAGGGGCAGTTGTTCTGTGAGCTGAAGACTGAAGCCGGTCCCTTCTGCTTTTATTCCTGTTCACAGATGTGTGACATTTGGGAGTTTTTCCTAAAATATTTCCTAAAACAGTGCGTCCTTGTGTTTTCAGAAGCCCTTCCTCTTGTGCATCCAATATTGAGTTTGTTCAAAATGTAAGAAAATGTAGAATGAAAATGCTGTAAGGGAAGCAAGGCGGCCTGCACCCCTGCAGACAGTGCCAGGGTAGCATTCGCCACAGACGTTTCTGGAAGGAATGGGAACTGGACTACAGGTCGACCAGCCTGTAGCGCGAGGTTGCCTTGTGACATGGAGCGTAGAGCTGGGTAGAATCATACTGGGCGAGATGAAAGCTTTGGTTTCCTTTGTGTAGTTTTCAAGAGAAAAGCAGCGTTAAGGTTCGGGTTTTCCTAGCGTGTCTCTGACGCGTAGTTTGTACCACACAGGCTCACATCCTGGTGGACTGTGGAGAAGATAATCTGTGCATTCCGGACTTGAAGCTGTCGGCTAGACCGTAAGTCCAAATCAATAAACATGTATCTTACGGCTAATGGAATACAGGCATTTGTTTAAAAGTTTGTTTAAAGAAAGTACACACTCCCAACAACTACAGAGTAGGGAAGCAGAGGAACAGCGCTGCCTGAAATTCCTGAGCCCGGCCACACATGGGCTTAGCCTGTGTTTGGGCACTTGTTTGTCATTGGTGTCGAGTGACGCAGCCTGAGATTCTGACTGGGCCGCTTCATCTTTCAGCAAAAGTGAGAAAAAAGTGTTTCTGCTCGAAGTGAATTCGTGTATAGGGTGACTCAAGTTTTATTTACTTGCCTCTGTCCAGTGAGCAAGGGATTCTGTCTAGCTGGGACCATCCACACCTTAACCAAATGTGTTTCACGGCACCCCATGACTCAAAGGAATCCTTAGGGTTGTCAAAACAAAATTAATTTTAATTTACTGGGGGAAAAAAAAAACTTAAAAGGCACACCGGGGAGTAAAGTGGAATGTGTCACAAAGTCACCCAAGAGTCCAAAGGCTTCACGGTTGCCCAGCTCCAGCACTGGTGATTGCCCAGCGTTATGTTATAGAAACAAATGGAACAAGGATGTAGGGCATCCTCGGGGAGAAAAGGCGGAATTGGTGCTCCTTTCTCTCCTGGGAGCTATCTCACTGCTGTGTTTGGAATCCGCTTGGTAATTCCTCCAGGGGACTTTCCCCAAACTCCAATTTAACAAGCGTCAAAGGCAATAGCTTTGAGTAGGGGTCAAAAGTGGAAGAGGCATTCCCCAATGCTGGTTTGATTTGGAGTTCAAAGTCAGTTAAGTTTCTTCAGAATACTTCAAAACCCTCTATCAGCCATTTCAGATCCTGTTTCATCAGCCTATTCCTTCTTTCTTTACCATCCACTTTGTAGTCTGTCCCCCGCTTGCTCTGAACCTTCTCTCTTCCTTTTCCCCCATAGCTTGTTTCTTCCTAATGTATGTGTTTCATAATGTACAGTGTGCTGGAGCTAACTTGTTCTGGCTTGGAGGCCAAATGTTAAATTTGCAGGAATTTTCTAACAGATGGTTAAGTATGTTGGTAGCCAAACATTGTCCACACTGTGAAGATCCTCCCTCTCCCCCTCCCCCTCCCCCCTCTTCTTTCTTCTCTCTCTCTCCCCATCTTCTCTCCTCTTCCTCCCTCCCTGTCTCCCTCCCCCTCCCTCTCTCTCTCCCTCTTTCCTCTTCCTGTCCCTCTCCCTCTCTCTCTCTTCTGGTTGTTAGACATTTTCCTGCACACCACTGGATGTTTTCCTGCCATTCCCATCCAGAAATAATTTCCCTTCATGATGATGATGCACTTTCTTCTTTATCCTAGTCTTACATCCCCATTTTCTTTCTTTTCTTCCTAAGTTCCTATAAATATCTAACGGGACGATGGAAGTCTCTTGGGCTCACAGTTGTAGGAACCAGGCAGGCTAAGAAGATGTGAGCAGCCTTTGACAAGGGCCTGTGTGCAGGCATCACAACATGGCACAGTGACGTCTGTGATGCACAGAGAGGGAAGCAGACCGAACTCGCTTTCTAACAAATCCATTCCCTCAATAACTGCCCCACTCCCATAAAGTGACGTGAACCCATTGGTGAGAACAGAGTCTGCCCTGGCTTTACCTCTTACAAGTTCTTCTTAAAATCTCAAAACATCTGGACTGTCAGAAGAGTAGGATATCTAACTGTTCTTTAAACTGCATTTTCAGAGATAAGGATCAGATTATCATTGGGGATGAAAATCACCTCACACTCATAATAAATGCAAGAAATGAAGGGGAAGGAGCCTATGAGGCCGAACTCTTTGTAATGATCCCAGAAGAGGCAGATTACATTGGCACTGAACGCAATAACAAGGTAATGTCAGTGAATTCGGTAAAAGGGCTAAGCGTATTTTTGAGTTCTAGAATATTTTTGAGTTCAAGTAAATTCATCTAGGATGAGTTTCTTTTGCCTGAAAGCAAGCAAAAGGGTCTCTTACTTTGTCAAGTCCTGATAGCAACAAGCCAGGAAGAGGGACAGGCACACGCAGTGTTGATGTCTTTCTTTGCTGTGATTTCGAGGACAAGCTGGCCAAAGATTCTGAGTTAAAACAGGAAAGAAAATAAAAACAGCCAATGCAGCCAGTGCAGTGGATCAGCTAACCTCCCAAATGAACTCCCTGTCCTCACTGGCTTCTCATGCTTTGTTTAGAGTTCCTTTTAAGTTTCAGGCAGGTGGCAGGAGGCCTGGTTTTTATTATTGGCTAGGGAAGAAGGTCCATCCCATCCCTGCTGAGCACTGATAACAGCCTGGACCGGAACTGGAAAAGAAAACAAGTTCAGTTTTCTTTCTTCTTGGTCCACCTTGTTGGGATGGTGACCAGGAAAAACCTGGAAATCCACAGGTGCTGGTGCGCAGAAAATGAAAATCACGTTACACTCATAATAATGCAAGAAATGAAGGGGAAAGGAGCCCATGATGCTGAACTCTTTGTAATGACCCCATTATTGGCAGATTAGGCTGTATCAGTGACATCAATGCTACTAATCATCTTCTAGTTCATGATCAGAGCATAAATCTTCCCACTTTGTGTAATCTCAGATCATGCGGTGATCTTAACCTCTTGATCTAGAAAGCCATTATAAATATATTATAGATTAACAGGAGAGAGTCCTTCCAATTCAGAAATACCTGAACTCAAAGGCAGAGACCACGTTTTACTTTCTGTCTCAGAAGTGGGCATGCCAAAGGTGTCCCCGAATTACTCACTGATGCGTTTGTTTATTTAACTAAAAAGTATTAAATGTCTACTAGTTTTCAAATACTGTGTGCTCTAAGGAGCTTGCACATTCTAATGAATGAATAGTTTAATGAAAAGGGGTTCCTTGTTGTGATGTTGGTGTTTTAAAGTCTTAGGGAATATTAAATTCTCTATTCAAATTTTTAGTCTCATGGATTTTTTTTAGTTGAATTATCTTCTCAGTTAAAAACAATCTAGATGAATAACAATAAAATGTCTTTGATGACCATTTGAGATCATGATGCATTTTTATTAAATAAAATAAGAGAAGAAACTAAACACATCAAGTTGTTTATGTTAAAATATGTATAGATTTTTGTATGTCCACCATATCTCAATAAAGTGGTTTAAAAGTCCAAAAATGTTCTTTCTTCTTAGCAGAGAAGTTGGTTAGAAGAAAATGCATCTCATTTCTTTTCGAAAGTATTTGCAGCTCTTCCCCATTTCAAACATTAAAATCAATTGTGCCTCAATTTCTCCAGTGAATGGTCTGTATCCAACCCATTTTCTTGTTCTTCTAGTTATGTGATTTTATACTCATCTCTCTATTAGGGTTAGTTCAAGGTACATAAATCAGTGAGAACACTTATACACACAACTTATAAAGATGGCATTTAATAACCTTTTTGATTCAGAAATGTCATCTAATGAGAAAATATGCACAAACAAAACCAAAAAAAAAGGAAGAAAGAAAAATATCACCTCCTACAGATACTTCCACGCCAAAACACAAAGATAAACACAAAAATGAAACTCAAAGATGTTAGGCTTTAAAAATGTTCCATGGCTTCACTTGTATTTTTGTTTAAATTCCCTTTGTGTCAGCTCACCTCTGACTTTGTTAAACAAAGCAACTATTCTAGAATGATCTTTTAGCAAAATGTCCAGTTTACTATTTGCTTTGTTGCAATGGAAAATATGAGGGGGCACTTATCATTCTATCGTTGGCCATAAACTTTACAGCAAACCTTATCCACGATCTCAGACAAGCCCTTAACTGTTTTTTTTCCCCTTTGTCAACTTCTCCTGGGAAGAAACTGAGTTCAGTCTTTGAATTTTGGATGACTAAACCACATTCTGTTTTCTTATTTGCATATAAGCAGTTTGGGGTTTATGTGCCTTTTTATTTGGACTCTGTAAATTATATTTATAATTTATATATAAACTTTTTCCCTGGGGGGGGGATAAAGAGGGATTATCTAAGTGTAATTTTGTTGTTCTCTTACTAAAAACAATTGTCTTTTAGAAAATAGATGCTGATCATTATTTTTCTAGGAACCTGAATAGAGCCAGCCTATATTTATACTTTCCTTTATTGACCTTTCTTCTAGGAGTTTTTCTAGGAATAAGGGACTACCTGTGTTATTATTGTTGCAGTAACATATAGAAGATCAAATCTACCCTTTTAGCCATTTTTAAGTGTGCGAATGCTGTACTACCTATGTCGTGTGACCATCTCCACTGTCCACCTCCAGAGCATTTTCATTGGCCCACACAGAAACTCTAAAAGCCCATTAAAAACCAGTTTCCTGTGTCTCCTCTCCCGGCCCGATAACCCCTAAACCACTTGCTGTCCCTCTGAGCCTGGCAGTTCTAGCGCCTTCTGTGCACCTCCACCTAAACCTCTCCAGCGACTGCTGATCAGCCCTCTTCCCACCCGCTCCTCTCCCATCTCAGAAAATGGTTCTGGCTTCCACCTGCTTCCCAGAGCCTGAACTCAGCCCTCAGCTGCTCTAATTCGTGGCCTTCTCTCCATGCACTGCCACTGTCACCACCTGCCTCCAGACTAGTGTCGCTTGCTGCCCAGATTATCGAACAGTCTCCTAATCCGTCTCCTACCTCCAGTCCCTGGACTGCAGAGAAAACCATCTTCCTAGCTGCAGATCTGACTCCCCGCCTGACGCCCCGCACTGCTCCCCACGGTTCTTAGGATGAGGTTCAGGTCCTGCAGGTGACCTCTGAGGCCCTTAACTCGATCACCCCTGCCTATTCATCTCTGTAGCTTCCCCCCTAGTAGCTGACTCCTTCCTTTGCCCACACACATATAAAATTCTAGCCCGACTGACTTTCTTTTCAATCCACCCACCATCTTGGAAGTGTCTTCTCCCTGATACTTGTTTGTTCACCCTCTGGGCTTAATAACAACTGAAACTCACTAATAATTGAGGCTGCCTACATTTGCTGAGCAAATTTCTGTTGGCTTGGTACTTCCCTGAGCTGTCCAGTGTATTCAACTGAGTCAATCTTCTTAACAATTTATGCAGAAACTGTCATAATCCCCACTTCAACCACTGTTGCACTCTTAGATCAACTTCTATGTTAACTCCCCCAGGATTACCTTTGATATCTTAAATCTGTGTGCATGTCCGCTTTTGTCACTATCGTAAATCTTTCCAAACTCTACTGAAATTGTGTGTTTCCACTGCTTGTTACAATTGTTTGTAATTACTAGCCAAGCATGGTGGCACATGCTTGTAATCCCAGCACTTGGGAGGCTGAGGCAGGAGGATCTCCATGAGTTCGAGGCCACCCTTGGCTACATAGGAAGTACAAGACCAGCATGGACTACATAGCACAACCCTGTCTGGAAAAAAAATTTCTTGTAATTATTTCAATTGTGAGAATTAAAAATTCAGCGAGGAAAAAAGATTTTATTAGGACTTGGTTACTAGCAGGTTCGCAGTAAATAATTTTAGTGAATTAATTACTGAATGATTCATATAGCTCTAAGGGCTATAAATGAATTAAAAATATCCTGAAGAAAACTAATCTAGAAACATCTAGAAAAAACATTCATTGTTTTTCTCATCATAGAGAGGAAATAAATTTAAAAAAAAAGAGGGTTGAAAGGATGTGGGAGGGGAGAAATGTTTGATTGGTGTCAAAGATCTATTTCTAGGAAGCTGAAAAATGTCCGTGGAAACTTTAGGTAGGATAAAACATTCAGCATAGAAACTAAATCCTTGAATCCTATTCAAGGAACGTATGTGAACTGTTAGAAGCTTTTCTAGGGTTCTTTTCTTTTTCTGTTTTCACGATTGGGTTAAAAATCTCAACAGAAAACGTCTCTGTATGATTAGGATTAGCTCGTGAGTTCCTAAGAACTTGAACGTCTGCTAAACCTACCTTTGTGAAAAGAGAAGATCACCAGCTTTTGGAAATTTTTTTTAAAAAATTTTTTAAGCTCCTTTGGCTTAGCAAAGCCATTCAGCATGTTTGGTGGAAGCGTTTGTTAAATGACGCTCTGGCGTCGAGGCTTTGCCCCGAGTTAGATAGTGCATGTGTGTACTTGTGTAACACCAGGAGAGGACTTCGTCGCCCGGTGTGAGCTGCTTCTGCCCCAGGCACCGGGAGCGAACAGCTGCAGAAACCCCTGCCCTCCTGAAGCGCAGTCTCGACATGTGTGATGTACACAGGAAATTCTTTGCTTAGATATCTGGAGTTTGTTTAGCTCCTTCCTTTGTCTCCTTGGTTTAGTTTTGGGCTTTTCTTAATAAAGTAGAAAAGAATGGAGGCTTATTTGTGGCACTTTGCTTGGAAAAAAAGTCACACTGCTCATAGGAAATTTCAGTCTTGCTGACAGATGAGTAAATTATCACCATATTGGTAGCCTTTTGCATGAACTGCTCCCAAGGACAGAAGTTCCCAAAGGCGTGCTTCTTTGTGAAGCTGTCTGTACTCTTCAGCCTTCCCTTCCCTGAGACGCATTGCCCAATTCACACCCCTCAAAGGAGGGCAGCTTTAATTTGCGCACAGCTTCAGCTCATGAGGGCCACAGCAGTACCCAAGGCCATGCCCCCACACCCCCCAGACACACCCAGAAGTGTCTCCACCAATCCCTGGGGCAGATTCCGGAGCCAATGAGGTTGAGACTCTACCCTAACCACCACTCCATCCTATTGCAAGCTTATCTTTGGGAATGAGGGTAAGGAGCAAGAGATTGATGACGTGTTAGAAGTTAGAGTGAAATAACGGATTAGCATAAATTGCTCTCATCAAAGGCAGAGCAGGGGATAGGGCCGTTAGGTTCTGAAGTGGGGAAAGAGGCTGGCGAGGATGCAGGGGTGGATTTCTAGGCAGCAGGGAGTAGCAGGCAGATACAAAGGGAAGAGAAGAAGACAGTGACAATAAACCTTTTTTCTTCCCTTCTCATCAGAGTAACCTTGAGACCTTCTCAACATATATTTCCAAGCATGTCTTCAAAGACGAATCAGGATTTGGTATAGGGAAATGGAAGGAGATTAGAAGCGCTGGCACACAAAAAGAATTTCTCTTTACACCTTAACTAGTGGGAAGATGGAACAAAATAGATTATAAAATCTCTAAATGAAAGACCATGTAGGAGAAGTTTGTGTCCCAAGCAATTCTCTTGCAAGGGATTGAGTCTTACGGTAATCTATATGTATTGTCATCATTTTATTTTCATAACATAGAGAAGAAGCCTGTTTACTCATGGTTAATTATTTGTGATCTCCATGTTGGAAATTTAACATTAACATTAGTGAAAATAATGTGCAAAATGTTCATAAAACACTATTTAAGCATTATTTTCTCCCATGAAAACTGTGTTTTATCACTCAACATCCTTCTTCCTGAATCCCTACATTTTTCCCTCAGGTTTCTCTTCAGAGGCAATGGCCACAGAGTAGTTTTTGTGCACAGTTCCCCGCGCAGGTGTTTGAAATCAAGGGGAGCTGCCAGGCTCCCCAGCATGGCTTTGGGACAGGAGGTAGTAATTCATTCTGTCCCCTGACCTCGTGCTGCTGTTCTTTCCCGTTGTAGGGATTTCGGCCCCTGAGCTGTGAGTACAAGATGGAAAATGTGACCAGGATGGTGCTGTGTGACCTCGGGAACCCCATGGTGGCAGCAACAAATGTAAGAGAAGCAGGCAGCACTTCTGTCTGTCTAATTGAGTTTTCCAGAGAATGAGTGCAAATCTCCTCAATCAGCACACCACACACTCAACGTGCAGCAGCTGAAAGAAATGAGGCAGGAAATCGCCGGGGTGGTGGGACTGAGCGTTTAACCTACACACAGTCATAATCGCAGATTGAAAGCACAAAAAGATACATGCTTTCACATGCTTGTGCTTTAGACCTTGCATGCACAGGGACTCAATTCTAACAAGGCTATGAAAAAAGATTTTTTTTTTTAACTAGAGTTATTTTCTCTGAATATTTTTCTTTAAATTTTACTACAGACTGCTTTGAGTTAAAATGAACAAATAGAATGCAAGCCAAGGGGAAAAAAGAGTCTTAAAACAAGCCAATTAAAATGATGTTAGCAGAGGAAAATCGCTTATTTCCATTTTCTGTCTTATATGAATAGCCTTGCCAGTATTCTCATAAAGCACCACCATACTGCAGTTTTGAGGCAGTTCTACCAGCTCTACATTTGAAGAATCATACAGAGAATTGTTTTGTAGCAAGGCAAAAATTGGTAATAGTGTCCAGTGTGCTTGTGAAAAAAATGGGGATTGTTTTCCTCCTTTTCTGCATTCTTCTTTCTGATTCCAGGTTTAGGAACTTCCTACTCGTGATTACTCATGGACAATAAATTTATTTTATGCAATCACAGTTTTAAGTGCACACAAGGTAACTCCTTTAATCAAAATCACAGCGCCAAGTATTTTATGAAGTCTTAAATCAGAAAAAAATTCTGAAATCTGAAAATACTACATAATAAAAACTTGAATAAATTGAACCTAACAGACTTCTCTTTTCCAATGAAATGACCTGTTTAAAAAAAAATTGTGAAAGGATCTAATTTCATGAATTTGTATTAGGACAACTTTGCAGTAGGTTCCAAGGAAGGATGGTCCCTTGGCCATCCTTTAGGAGGAACTCTGGGGTCACTGCTGAATTCCTTCCTTCCCTGAGGAAGGCAGGTACTCACTTCCATTGTATAGGTGTGGGCAATCTTCCAGTACATGAACCCAGTGCTTCACACGTGAACCTAAGCATTTGAAACTTTCAAATACCACCTAATTTATGCACCAAGATATTATTGTAGAGTGATACTTTTGTCCTTTTATGCTATGATAGTGCAGTAGCCTTGGGTATTTAAAATCTGTGTCAAGTGTAAACTTCTTTGGTCAAAAAATGTTTACATCAAGGGTAAATTCATATAACTCATTACTATTAATTATCCTGTTATAAACTTCTCACTAGTGAAGAGCGTCGCTTTTTTATGTTACATGGAATTTCTAAAACAACTCTAAGTTTTCTCTGTGCTTTATGGATGAGGAGGCCAAGGCATAAAAAAGTCAAATGGACCAAAGTCACACGGATGATGAAAGACAGAACCTGGTCTCACATCGTGCCTGACCACAAAGCGCATGTCCTGTTCAGTCTACAAAACTGTGGAAACTACTTGGATAAAAACTAATGGATAACAGAGGAAACAAACAAAAAAACCACGCCAGATGTGGTACCCGCCAATTATCATCCCAGGACACTGGGAAGCTGAGGCCAGGAGGATTATAAGCTTAAGCCCTGCCTGGGCAATTTAATGATTTAATGATTTCCTTCTTCAAAATTAAGAAATCAAAAAGGGATATAGCTCAGTGTGAAGGCCTTGGGTTTAATCTCAAGTATTGCAAATTAATTCATTCATTAATAATGACATGTGAGATAGAATGTGTAAGTTGAAATGTGTTGGCATTTTTCACTATAATCCTTCTATTTAGAGGTTAGTAGTTTAGAGGTTCACTGGTTTTCCACAAGTAAGTCCACTACCCAACTTGACATAAGGAGGTTTACCTAAGGGCAGATAGGCAGGAGTTGGCATGGTGACAATAGGGCTAGTGTTTGTTGATGTGGTCATTCCTTCTCCGGCAATAAAGAATGTGTTCAATCTAGACCAGAGATTGTCTAAGAACATCAGTAATTGAGAATAATCTTGGAACAAAATCTGGCCACCCGTGTCATTCAAAGAGAAGTATAAAAGTGACAGTGTGGGCTTAACCATGAATGTGTTTATGTGAAGGGATGACAATCCATTTTATCACCAAATAATCTTTAGAAGTCAGGGATGTAAATTGTTTATATTCCCTTATCTCTGAGGTCTATAGTAGAACAAAACTAAGGGCTTTCTTATCTTCTCTTTAATTCCCTTAAACACATCAAGTTTTATTGCATTCTGTTTTGTTATAAAATGCTTTGGTTTATTTACTTCTTCTCTGTGTACTTTATAAAGACTCTCAGTGCATTATATGAAAATTCCAAATGGAAACGAAGCCCTATATATTAAAAAAGGCATCGTAAATGACCAGAAATATTTGAGTCCCAATATTTTTAAGAAACCATTTTCAAGTAATTTTCGATGGCAACAAAACAAAATATCCTAGATAACATTCAGAAAATTTAACTTCTGATTTTTAAATAGTGAAGTCATTTTTATATAGTAGCTATAGTAATGTGAAAATCATAACAGCTTGCAAATTTTTTCAGCAAGAATTAAAAAAAAAAAAAAAAAACTCTTTAGAATCCATGTCCAGAGATCCAGGGCTGGGTATGAGTTAAGAGCACAGGTACCTCCTGAGAAGAGGAAACTGACTCACCTTATTGTGTCTTCATCCTGTGTGTGGTTCTGTCACTGTTCAGCCCCTTCACTGTGCCTACCAGTAAACTAGTCTGATAATAAAAATGTGCAAACACACACTACTCATTCAGTACAAAATCCAAAATAAGCATGGTGTAAGTTAAGTGCTGGGAGAGTAGTAAAGGAGGAGACAGATCAGAAGAGTCATTGCAAGACATTGGAAGTCTGAATAGTTTTCCAAATGGGAAGCAACAAAACAAAACAAATAAACAACCCTAGAAATCTCCCAAAGAAGAGAGAAGAGTATGTGCAAAGGAGGCCCGAAGGAAGATTATGTTTGGAATTATAAAGAATTTCCTCGTTCCTGGGGCCAAAGGGGTGCCTGTTTTGTAATCAAGGCCCATCTGAGTTTAAATAGCAGCTCTAAAAAAAAGAGAATGTTTTAAAAAAAAAAATTGGGCCAGGGATTTAGCTCAGTGGTTCTGCCACCTACCTTGCAAGCAGAAGGACCCAAGTTTCATTCCCGGTACCAAAACTGTATAAATAAATAAATAAAAACAGTTTTAAATAGCAGCTCTGCCATTTATCAGCTGTGAAGGCTTAGTAAGTCATATTGAAATGGGAAATACCTACTTGTGGGGAAGTGGGGAACAGTATAATGTTGTGACCTAAGGAAAGCTTCTGGGACAGTGTGTGGCTCCTGGCACCTGGGGAGGATGACCCATGATAAAAGCGAGGATTTAGCATTACTTCATATTATTACTGATCGTTTTTAACGTGTTTTGATTATTGCTTTGATTCATAATCTGTAGTCCTGTGAACATAGATTCTGGAGTCCGCTTGCAAGGAATTAAATGCCAGTCCTGTAGTTTCTTTGCTCTGCCCCTGGAGCAGGCTCTTAATCTCTCTAATTCATGATTGCTGCCCAATTGTAAAATGTCACCAGTAACAGTACCTGCCTCACAGGGTTGTCCTGATTACATGAGATAAGGCATGTAGAGCATAGTACAGGGCTCGGGACACTAAGTAACGTAATTTTGTATACATGTTAGCTACTATTTTGCTTCCTTCCTGATATTATCGTTGCATTTGTTTCTCTCCATTTTCAAATTATTAAAAAAAGAGCAGTTTTTCAAATTTGGGAAATAAGGGAGAAGAAAAATAACCTATACAGCTATTCCTGACAAATTAGTCTGGGATACTTTTTTATACTGTGTCTCCGCTGTTATATAGTAGTTTTCTCATGTATAAACTTTTCAAATCACAGCTGATGCACATTACACAAAGAAATTTATAACCCGTGTTCTTCTTTGGTCATTATATTAGAAGCATTTATTTCATCCACATTGTTGCATTAACCTCACAGCTATAATTTCAAAAGCTGCATAAATGCCGATCAAACAGAAACATTATAGACTCATAAATCAGTCTCCTCTCTTACATTGGGTTGTTTTCAGTTAGTGCAAAACAGAAGTGGGAGAAAAAGAGGGGTACGGGGCTAAATGGGCAAAGGGAACCAAAATGTATAGTGACCCAGATCATCTTGTTTTACAACACAGAATTTATTTCTTAGTTCATAAACTAACTTTAGGTAAGCAGAGGTCATAAAGTTACCAACATTTACCCCCCAGATAACGTTATGCATCATACTTGTATGGGATGCAGCGCACCCCATACTTGTATGGGATTTGTCTACACTTCTGTGATTAACAGTTTTCTAATGAAAGTCATATATGGAACGCATACTAAATGTACTCAGTTGTTAGTAAAATGTACGACATCAAATGTAGTGTGTGGGGCACTTGGTTTGCATCACTGTTGCAGAACTGAGTGCTGGGTGATCTAAACTCTTTCTGTATGGAAAGAAACCAAGGACCATGAAGTGCGAGGGACTTACCTAAAGAGGTGGAATACAGGTCCCTTCACCCACACAACCCGATGGTCCTTCATCACACCACTACTTTTCTTGTCCAGGCTCTCTCAACGCTATTCATTTATCTAGCAAGCATTTTTGAGCACGTCCTGTGTTCCAGCCACTGTACCAATCATAGTTTTACGTGTGACACTTGATAAATTAATGAGTGCTCCCTATCCCAGTGTGATCTCCCATCTTTTCATTGTGTTTCATACGGTAAAGGGTCTTTATTTTCTTCCACTCAGAAGTTGCATTAAGATAAAGGAGGCTTCACTTCTGCCTGTTGACCTGACTCTTCTGGGTGTACATTGCCTAGCTTCCTCTCTGCTCCCAGCTACCAAGTGCAGAAACAGATAAGACAACATTACCATGATAAGGAGTAGGGTTTTAGAGGGATTACTTAGGAACAATTGTCATGCTGTCTCTAAGCTCCCTCCTATGCAATAACTTTGTATCCTGTGTGTTTTGTTGTTGTTTCCAGTATTCTATGGGTCTCCGATTTGCAGTTCCCCGTCTGGAGAAAACAAACATGAGCATTAACTTCGATCTCCAAATCAGAAGGTTAGTCCTTTTCATGCCTATGTTATGGACAGCACTTAGGCACACAGAGACTAATGGTGAAAGACCACTTGTCAAGCTTTTCACATTTAAAGTTCTTCTGAAGTAGAACTAGACGTTCATGGCCCAGTTATCCTTTGGTTTTCCCTAATTACTTCATTTTTTTCAATATTTTAGGCTTTTGAAGAGAGATTACATTATATAGACCAACTTATAAGATAGAACCAATTATGCAAAAAGCATAGATTTTGCATGTGCAAACTTGAAGTCTCCCATGTTTTCAAGTATGAACTCATCTCTCCTGGTTTATGTGAGAGCACCAGGACAGGGTGCAGGTGACATACCATATTTGGAAGGTAAAACAATGATCTAACAACAACAAACTGAACTTGTAGGTCACTGCCTCCCTTCTCTAAGGACGACCTTGTTCAAGAATTCAGCTATGATTTTACCGATTTTCTGTCTACTGTTTTTGGTCCTTCACAGTCACAACTAGTACTTTCTGAGCAGGAAAACCCACAGAGCAGTGGGAAATGCTAGCCAGAGCTTTCAAGCTATGAGCTTCAACCCAATACCTCATAATGGAATCTATCTAATGGCTCTAGACCCATGTGAAAAGAAAGGAAATCAAATAGAATATAATATACAACTGCTTATGAAATGGTCCATTCAGGAAAATGTAAATGTGTTGGCAAGATGTCCTGAGACAAGGATATATTTTTTTTCAGCCTCCAGTTAAAAAAAGTTTGCAAAGCACCGATATAGACAGCACATGCAACTCTTCCATTGTTATGTGTACTTTGCCCAGTTTGAACTCTCGCTCTGACTAAAGAAAAGATGCTAATGCCAGTATCTTCAACTGGGTTTTTCAATAGTAATACAATGTTGCTAATCTTGAAATTATCTTAATACTCACAAGATATTAAGTTATCACACTGTGATAACTTTTAGAATAATTACTCTGTGCAGCATATTACCTTTTCATAGCTACATCAATGAAAGGTCTCAGATTGTTTTTTTAGAATACATAAAATCAGAAGAATGTAGCAGATTATAAAAATCTGTAACCCGTGTCACAAACTACCTTTTCCCCAGCTTTCTAGAGAGGAAGACTTTCTAACTTAGCTTAGGTACCCCTGTCTGACCTTACCTAGGTTTCTTTTTCTTGAATTTAACTTAATTTCTGCTGGATTCTAAAACATGTTTACTTTATCCAAATTAGCAATGAGATGCAGATGAATGAATTCTTCCACAGTATATATTTTATCAAAAGAATATTAAATTAGTTCATCGTGTCTACAGAAATATGTGTTTCCCAAGGAGTTCACATAGTCCTAAATATTTTCATTTTGGAAATCTTATGTTTATATTACTAAGTTGATGTGAGTCAAATGCCCCAGGGAAGGGACCACTATCACCCTTCACAGCAGTCCGAAGCTTCTGTTGCTCTCCATCATTGTCTGTGCCATGGGTTCTGTAGTAGCAGGAAGCTTTGTGTCACTTAGAGGAGGAGAATAACATCTCTTAGGAAATACATGACCTTTTCTAGAAAGAAACTCTGCTATGAAGATTCGTCAGCATTTGCTTTTTTTCTCTTGACTGTAAATAAATTATTAATAAGAGCAAAGATGCAAATAGTAGTTCACTTAAGCCACAGAAGACACTAGATAATGTTCTAAATTACATCTCTATGTCCACTCTGTAGATCATCCTTTAAAATAATGAATTATAAATTATAAAATGGAGTACTATTCAGCCACAAAGAATGAGAAACTAGAGAGATTTATAGCTAAGTGAATGCACACTGAGGCCATGCTAAGTGAAATTAATAAGTCACACATGTGTAAATACCAAATAGTTTATCTGGTGTGAAAAGTAGAAATGTAAATAAGGATCAAAATGTATAACAGATATTGTGTAATAGGAAGAAAACATCTGAAAGAGTAGAGGAAGTGGGAGGGGTGGGGGAAAGGGAAAAAAGGAAAAGAAAAAATATGTGAAAAGGAAAAAAACATGGAAACAATGTCTTTGTAAACAGGGAAGGGTGGAGGGGCTGAGGGAGGGCTGGGGAATGGGGAATAATAAGAACCAAGATAAGTTATGTAAAGGTACAAGAGTCCAGTGATGAATGTAACTGTACTCTATACCTAACATGTATCAACAAACTTAACAAATATAAAAAAATAATGACTTAGTAACAAAGTGCTGAATTTGATGGAAAACAGAAATAACCACACTTTTAACATTCACTTTCGTCCACAAATTGGTCACGCTCATATTCTGTTCTACTCGTGATTATTTAACATTGTCCTAAAAATATAAAAATGCAGGAAGACCGGCAACACAACTGAAGCACGTAAAACGCACATTATGGAGATAAAAGTGTTTGGGAATTCTTCTAAAACTCAAACACTAAGATGTTTGGGAGGTGAGCACTTATCTTTTTGCTTCGCTGGCCACTTCCAAAGGTGCTAATGAGGATTGAGATGGGTACTTTTAGATTCAGTTTCAATGTGTTCAAACAAAAACAAAGCAAACCAAGTGCTCTGAAGTCTGAACTCTTACAACTATACAGTGATTGCCATTTTCCACATTTAGTCCCTTTTTCCATAAACAGAAGCCAAAAATAAAGTGGGCTTTATAAATTGATAAATTTAAAAAAATTTCCCGTTACCAAGTCTTAACACAAAATGGTTTTTCCACGCCCTCGCTCTGTGTGTCACAAGCATTTTCCTCCCTGAGGAAGCAGGTCCCACACTGCGCTTGCCACATCCACACAGCCTGGAAAGATCACCCTTGGAGTCACTTGCTCAGCACTGTTAAAATGAACAGGGTATCATCTTCGCTGACTTTCCAAAGGCCACAGAAAACAAAAGCAATCGAGGAAATAGAAAACAGCCGAAAGCAAAGTGCCTTGGGGCAATAAGGTGAAAAAACGTGTCTGTCCATCATGTAGGACACAGGGTGCAGTAGAGGAAAGTCACCATTGCTTGTGGAGCACAAGCACCGACAGCATAAATAGCTCAGCCTTCCGGGCAGTGATGGGTGGCTCCTTTGAATGGGGTAGTGATGTTAGTGAGGGAATTTTCCTTTCAGGAAAGAGGTCAAGGAAGCCTCTAAGTTGTACATCATACCGAACGTTTTGTTGACAGCACTAGCAGGCAGTAGTGACTGTCTTGGCCCATCTGTGTGACAGGGGCCCATCCTAATTAGCCAGCCAGAAAGTCTAGAGTCCACATCCACCATTGCTCTTGCTGCATCTCAGTAATTCTGCCTCTATTAGCCTCCTGTGACACGCAGGTTCAAAGATGACTCCAGTGTCTGACATCTATTTGCTTTTTCAGTCTGTTGGAGTGGAAATTGTGTTACCATGTTTGTGAACAAAAGGGCAGTGGAATCATTATGCAAATAGCTTCAGTATAGCTTCTTTTCATAATTCTAGTTTGCATTGCTGCAAAGCAAGAGCGAGCTGGAAATAAAACAAAATTAGATCAATCTGCCAAACAACTAGATCTAAATTCCCAAGCTAGAGAATTAGTCAAAATATATTTGGCACCATTAAGTCTGTAACAAGTGGAATGATTTATCAGTGGCTGGAATTTTGAACCATGCCATTAAAAGAAGGAAAGAAAATGAAATGGCCTTGAATCTGGGCTTCAAACTTTAGTGTACAGATCCCTCTGGGGACCGTGTCACAAGCTCAGCAGTGATTCGTACTGAATGACAGGAAAGGAGCTGACGTCTGCCTGTTTGTATTTTTCCTATGCGTTTGCAGTTTAAGTTGCCTTATCAGTACATGCAGCCAACCAGGGTTTTTCTAAAATGCTGTGGGAACTATTCTGCCCCTTCCTCCTTTGAAAGCAGAATTTGATCAGGTCCTTTCCAGCCCTCTCATTTGGAAAGTTTTAAAATCTAATGTGAAGCTGGCCCATTCCCACCATCACAGCACTAGAGCTTATCCAGCAAATCCAAGCAAGGTTCCATGCCCAACAGGGGGCGCTTCCATCTTGTGATGACCTGAGTATAAGCAAGCTCTGTAAGATAGGCCACTGTACTTGTTTGTTTAACCCTGCTGGATCCTGTGGATGACTCTGAAGAATGAGCACAGGAACAAAAAACGCACAGACACGATGCACCTGGGAATTGGTCTCTACTTAAACCTCTTGGGAGGTATAATGTATTTTACTTATAGCACTGACAGCCTAACACATGCATTTTTTAAAATTAGGTTCTGTACCTAATTACATTTGCTTGAGAGAATGAAACACCAAACTTAAAAACTAATTTTGCCACTGTTCAAATGAGTAGTATTGAATGCACACCTCCCGAATTAAGACTCCTGATGTCTTTCATGAACACCCATGTCATCTTGGATTGACAGTTGGTGCAGCGTTCAGCCTCCTTGGGTCTTGTTGCTCCTCCCCATTACCCACGTTTCTAATTCACATCCCACTCTACACCCTACGCAGCCAGTGATTATGCAGTGAATCTACTCTTCTTTTAATATTAACTTAAGAAATAAACCACAGGGAGATAAAATTGCTGCCAAAACAATGTATGGTATGATGCCTTCCAGAGCCAAATACAAATGCTTTTTCAATTATGTGCTGTTCTGGATTATTCATGCCAAGTCTCCTCTTTATTAGCATGGAAAATCAGGAGTTGACTGTGCTGTTGGTCCCCATCTGATGGGCCATGAACATGACATGCAGAGATGTTCAGGAATTTGTTCTTGGTATAAACCGGAAAACAAACTCAGTTCATTGCCTTTTGGGTTTAGCCATTGAAATTAAAAAGTGTTAGCATCTCCAGGAATCGATTGTATTTCCAGATAAAGGATCTCCTGATAGGAAATTGTTTCGTTACTGCTGATCATAAATGATCTTAACATTTCCCTGTACAAATGGCAATGATTTTGTAGAATGAAAATGCCATTGTCTTCCAAACTACCAGGTTATGAATGTGTGCTTCAAGTGTGATATACGGAATGTTTTCATGATTGTAGTGCGCAACACATCTGAGAAAATACATTTAAAGTATGTGTCATTGTGTTTCAGTTCCAACAAGGACCATTCGGATAGCAATTTTGTGAGTTTGCAAATCAACGTCACTGCTGTTGCTCAAGTAGAAATAAGAGGGTAAGTAATAAACAAGGCTTTTCAATAGTACAACCATAGTTCTCTGCATGTAAAGCCTTATGGAATACTAGCAAAAGCTATACAGAATATTCTGAATGCAGGTGAGGTCACTGTTCTTTCTGGTTATCAGTTTTTATTCTTTTCTATACATCCCAACTTCTATCAGAAAATATAGTAAACCTATGTATTAATGAGCTCTAAGGATATCAAAACAAGAGATCGCTCAATTCCCCAAACTGACAGGTCAGCAATCAAATTATAAAAGCTAGTTGATGAGAAGTTAAGAAAATCCATGAATGTGTGAGTCCCTGAAAAAAAATCTTCGCTTTTCTCATAATTATTTTAGCATAATGATCATTTAGTTTCACCATACTGTATCTTGGATTTAATAAGCAGCTCTTTGAAGGTAAGGAGTATGGAATCTACATTCCTTATCTTTTCTTTTGGTCTCTCAGTTGAGAGATAGGAGGAAAGTGCTCAAGGAAAAGGCTCAGAATGACCACCAGTTGGAAAATCCATGCCGGGGTGGGGAATCAGAAATGGACTGCATTGATTTTGTTATTGTAATTTTGCTGTCTTTAGAAAATTCAAGGACTGGACTGAAAATGTCACCAGGTATTTTGGACCACACTGTCTCCAGGGGTTCAGAATCCTGGCTCGCTTCCTTTTCCATGGGTCCTGTGGTCCTATGCGGTGGTCATTTGTCTATGGGGACAGCTGTGGAGTTTGCACAGTCCCTGTGGGTCCTCTTACTCCTGTCCTGAGGCTGTCACACAGGGCCCTCCCCCACTGCCTGGGTATCACTGAGGCTGTCCCTAGTGGATTGGAGAATAATAATGCTACCTAGAATTTATTGGAGCCTTCTGTGCGCTACCCCGCATCAGCACATTTTTTTTCCCCCTGTAAGCTGTGCTAAGCATCCTTCTGTTAATTTACAGTTTTATTCGTCTATGTTTGCAGCACATAATGATTACATTCCTCATGGGGGTCGGCACATGCACTTGACACATCTTAATTCTTTTCTTATCCTCTTTCCCTCTGTCTCTTGGTCCTTTTTCCCGTCACAAAAGATCTGTCTCTCCCTTTCCTAATATCTATCTTTCATTTTGCTCTCTGTTTATATTTTTGGTTTGTCATATAAGAGGAAAATGCAATGTTTAAGCTTGTGGGCCTGATTGATTGCACTCAACATAATCTCAAGGTGCATCCGAGTTCCATGACTCGAGTTCAGCCTTTTTAGGGCGGAGTGGTGCTCCCTTGTGTGTAAATATGACATTTTCTTTGTCCACTGATCTGCTAGCTTCCTAAAGGTGAAAGGGAGGGAACTGTGAGGGAAGTGAGGGAAGATGATACAGGTAGAAAACAGAGAGCCAGGATGTAAACGCAGGCAACCAGGCTCTGAAGCTCATGCTCCAAAGTGGCCATGCTATCCTGCCTGCAGAAACAGAGGGTTTTAAAAATTTTTGTACATGAGAGCATATTTATGTACACTTCTGTGACTCTTCCCATTCAGATGAATTTTTGAGATTCACTCATTTTACTGCATGTACTCGTTGCTCATTCGCCTCGTTTCCACCACAGGATTGTACTGTAAAAACATACTGTACTGTCATTCAGCCTTTCCACCATTGATGTAAATTTGGGACTTTGCTTTTTTCATTTTTTTGTAGCATTTTTCCATACATGTCTTCTGCTAGGTACAAGGAAGAATGTCAGCAGACACGTCAGGAAGTGGAATTTAGGGATCAGAGTGCTTACACCCTTTAACTTTACTAAATAATGCCAAACTCTTTTTCAAAATAGTTACAGCAAATTGCACTCCTACAAGAAGTGGATGAAAGTCTCGTCTGCTTTACATTGTCAACTAACACTTACAGTCATCTCATTTTTAATTTTAAGCACATCTGATAGTTAATAGTATGCATGTGAAGATCAAAGTGTATTTCCCTAATTTCCAAGGGAAATTGAGATGCTTTTGAAGTATAGGTCATGACTCTTCATTCTTCCTATTCAGGGAGTTTCTTGTTAATTCTTTATATGTATTTCTCCTCAGAGGATTGACTTTTTCTTGTTAGTGCATAAAAAATCATTTGTACTCAAGAATTTTGACATTAATCTAACAGTTAGACATCCAACAAGTATCTTTTCAGTTTGTGGGCTCTGGGATTTCTATTTAAAATCAGGTTTATTGATATATAAACTTCATGAAGTAAAATTCACTTTTCTGAGACTCCAGTTTGAAGAGTTATAGCATCACAAGAAATTCAGCACAGCACTGTGCCTTCAGCCCAAGTGGTTCCTTTGTAATAAGACCCTCTCCCACCCCTAGACCCTGGAAACCTTGATCTATCTTCTGTCATGATATTTTTACCTGCTCCCGAATGTCACAGAAAAAGACTCATTCATAATCAGCCTGGCTTCTTCCACTTACTGTGAATCTCGGAGAAACATCCACATTGTTGAATGTTTCAAGAGTCCGTTTCTTTAAGGCTGAGAAATATTCCACTGAATTGGTGTCCGGTGAGTTATGTGTTCATTCCCCAGTTAGTGGTCAGCAGTGTGGGGCTAGTAAGTGTAAAGCTGCTGTGAGAGCATTCATTTGCAGCTGTTTGTTGGAGCATTTGTTTTCCACACATGGAATTGCTAAGTTAGGTGGTCACTTATGTTTGGAGGAAGTTGCTTGTGTGGTTTTTTTTTGGGGGGGCTGTAACACTTCCCTCTTTTACCCTCCTCCTGTGCCGGGGATCGAACTCAGGACCTTGCACTTGTCAGGCAAGAGCAGCACCACTGAGCTAGATTCCCAGCCCAACACTTCCTTTTGCGTCTCCTCTAGCAGTGTGTGAGAGTTCAGTCGTGCTGCCCTCTGGCGAGTGTGTGTTGTTGTATCTGTATTAAGTCATTTTCATAAGAGTGTCACGTATGTCACTGACGTTCTATCCCATTTGCTTAGTGACCAGTTATGTTGAGTTTTCTTTCGAGCCTTATCTGCCATGAGCATCTCTTTTTGCTGAAGTATCTCTTTCTGTTATCCATCCATTTATTCACTGGGTTATTCAGCTTCTTATCACTGAGTTGTACTATTTCTCTATCTGTTCTGGATACATTGCTTTTCATTTATGTATCCTGTAACTGTAGTATGGCTTTACATTTTCTTAGTTGTGCTGTTCAAAGACCAGAAGTCTTACACTGCAATTAAATTCAACTGGTCAGCTATTCATAGTTTGGCTTGGTGTCCCAGCTAAGAAATATTTGCCTTTCCAAAGTCATACAACTTTCTTCTATGTGCTCTACTAGAAGTTTTATTATTTTGTGTTTTACATATAGGTCTACAATTAATTTTATGTTAATTTTTTACCTGGTCAGAGGTAAGGGCCAAGATTCATTTTTACTTACGAATATTCACTTCACAGGTGTTCCTAGGACATTTTGTTGAAAAGATCATCCTTCTCTCTCCCATTAAATTGCTTCAGCACCTTTGTTGAAAATCACTTCTTCTTATGTGAGGATCTATTTCTGGATCTTACATTTTGCCCTATATATGGGAGTGTTGTTCATTTTTAGATATAAAGCTAATCATTATAAAGCCAATCGTGCTGTTTCTACTTGGATGGCCTAGGTAATTTATCATTCATGGATTTTGTCTATTTTATCTAAATTGTTCCACATACTGGAATAAAATTGTTCATAATATTTTCTCATTTTCCTCTTAATATCCTTAGGATTTATAGTGTATCCTTTCCATCATTTCTGATATTGTCAATTTGTACCTTCTCCTTTTTGTTCTGATCAGTATGATGAGAATTAATGATTTTTGCCAAAGAACCAGATCTATGAATGTATGTATGTATGTATGTATGTATGTATGTATGTATATGTATGTATGTATGTATGTATGTATATATCTGTCATCTATCTATATCATCTTTCTTGCTTGCTTGCTTCTGCTTTCTACTTGTGCTTTCTTCCTCCTTCTTTAGTATGTATATATCTGTCATCTATATCATCTTTCTTGCTTGCTTGCTTCTGCTTTCTACTTGTGCTTTCTTCCTCCTTCTTTTTTGTTGTTATTTACCTCTTTCTGCTTTCTGTACGGTTGATATCTTCTTATTTATCTAGTGTTGAAATTTATCTCTGTGTTGAAATTCTCATGTTTCCCTGAAGATAAGACCAAGTTAAAGATCAAAAGCACCAGCCCCCATCAGCCTAGCCTTGTTTTCTTGGTTATTTTTCTTGTTGCTAAGAAAAAATAGCAGCACCCAAAGTTAAAGGAGGAGAGGTTTATTTGGCTCACAATTTGTAGAGGTTTCAGTTCATAGCTGGCTGGGTCTGAGGCAGGACGTTATGGCATAGGGCATCTCAGGAGGGAAACAGCTCATGGTAGGCAGAAGGTAGAAAGCAGCAAAGCAGCAAAGTATTGAAGAAGCAAATGACAACAGGTGCCTTCTTTCTGTCCTTTATATTCTATCCAGGCTATGTACCCTTAAGGTGGGTAGCACTCACATCCAGGGAGTGCCTTGGCATTATCCACACTATGCCAAACCAATCAGTGGACTAAATTAGTCATCACACACCCTTGATGCCAGCATCATACACTGTAGATCCAGACACCTCTGAAAAGTCCCATCTATGAGTGCATGAGAATTTGGGGGGACATCTAGATATAAGCCATAACTTTGCCTTACCTACCATTACTGGGTAGCCATACAGCCAGAGAATAGTGAGCTATAATCTGCATTACACTGACCATCACCATGGTAATGACCAGCTATTACTTACAGCTGCAGTTTATTTTCCAGTTAGGCCTTAGTTTCACAGAAACACCAGGTGACAGTGATTAAAGACCTCCCTTCTTTTCTCACATAAGCATTTGGTGCTATTAGCTGTGTGCCACCGTCACTGAGCTAAATCCCTGGTCCCTTAAAATGTTTATATGTTGGATTTTCATTATAAGTCATTTCAAAATATTTTTTTATTTTTATTTAAGCCATTAGTTAATTCATGGGAGTTCATTATTTTGATATACAGGTAACCAGTATTTGTTTTATTTTTGTAGATTTCTCATTTCATCCCCCTATTTCGCTTGGTGGGATAAATGTTATTTTTAAAAATCAGAGAAGAAGCCACAAGCATTACATTTTACTCTCTTATTTTTATATGTTGTCAAAAGTTTCAGCTAGTACATGTGAACTTTTGTTTTGTTCTTAAAGCTTAGCTTAACTTACTTTTGCAAACCAAAAATAAGCTTAAACTGTTTTATGATTTCAAAATAAATATAAAAATTTATATTTTTATTTGAGAAGTCCCAAGTCAGCTATCCAAGATAGCTAAGAATTTAATGTAACTATTTATTTTCCTATATCCCTGTCATGAAATTAGTGTTTTCAAAAATATTTCTACCATCACAATAAAACAAAGAAAGACATTTCTATAGTTTTTGACAATAAGCCAAATAATTAATTAAAATTAGGTTTCTCACACGTATTCAATAATTTCAGTTGCTGAGTTAATGCCCAATGACTGACCACAGTTTATTCTCTAAGACAGTGTTAAAATTCTTTTTGGTCATTTTACATAGTAAAACTCTTTCATCTGACTATGCAGCAAAAACATTGGTTCTGATGTTTAATTCTTCAAGGAACACAGCTGCTATGTTGAAAATCTTCCATGTTCAGTTTTCAGGAAAATCTAATTTTCTCTTAGCCAATGGTGTTTATTTGATTGTGTTTTAACATGGATTATCTTACACAGTGGTTTTAAAAAATTTACTGTTATTTGTAGTTTAAAAATAAACAAATACAGATTTTTTGAGTAGGGGGAAAATACTGAAAACTATTCCTTTTGTTTCATAGCTAAATAAAATGAACATTGTCTTTGAGCCATGCCCCTTGCTGATACAAAGGATGAATTTAGTACAGATGTGTAAAAAGTAGATTTGGCCATCAGGAGCACCTCATGAAGAGATGATAGGCAGATAGATAGATAGGAAGAAAATAATCAATATTTATAGGAATATGATCAATTATCCAACAGCCTAGAAAGGGGGACTGTGAGGGCCAAAGAAAAAAGACAATGGAGACTTGCATAATTTCAAAGTATATGGACTGCTGGGAGGTCAGAGTGAGCACACAAGGATTCCCCGAGCTGGCTATTATTTATTGGGTGCACAGTAATTGGAGGGAGAATGGGTGACTTAGAGGGTGGCAGCAACCCTGTTGATGAGAATCTTATATTGACGAAGGCAGTAAGGAGAGCATTCTTATAAAAATAGGTGGGGTGAGTTAAGCTGATAGGGAATTCATCCCTGCCCAGGTAAAACATTTCTCTTGTTGTATTACTACTCAGCTTTTAAAGAACCAGGAGGTCTTCAGCTGATGTAATCCTGCCCTTGAGCACATCATGGGACCATTCAGGCCTCAGCTGTGACTGAAGGCAAAACAGGGTTATGTCTCCACATGACACAGCTGGCTCAAGGGCAGAGCAACATTGGGCCCAAGACAGCTGTACTCATACTTTAGTTATGAAATGGTTTTCCCCAAAACTTACACAGAATGGCTCTCGACAACTGTTGAATAGGTTTGTACTGAGATCACAATCGTGCCAAACCAAGGCCTGCACAAGATCCAGTACGATCCACGGCAGAGAGTGAGCATTGTCTCAGACAGGAAGCGACAAGTCTCACGGTCTGGAATTCATGGGTCTTGAAAACCAGGTTTTAAAAATAGGATTCACACCATATTAATAAATGCCCAGATTTGAACTTCCTGACAGCAAAACTCTGATTCCTTTATTCCAGAAAATGAACTGTATTCCAGGAAAATGGAAACTTAATTTCACACACACACAAAAAGCTGCCACATTTATGGTTATAGCAACTTATTTGTATAGCCCTAAACTGCAAACACCCCCCGGTGTCCTTCAGTGGGTGAACAGTGAATGAACAGTGATTATCCACACTGCAGACTTTCACTTAACACTAAAAAGGACCGGACTATTGACAGATGGATCAACCTGGATGGGTCTCCCCAGAGTTATGCCGAGTGAAAGAAGCCAGTCTCCAAAGATTACATGCTGTATATTTCCATTTATGTAACATTCTTGAAATGACAGAATTACAAAAGCTGATTGGTTGTTGCCAAGAGATGAGGAGGGAGTAGGGTGGAATGAAGTGAGTATCACTATAAAAGGGCATCTTTAACTTGAAAGATGTGATTTGTACCTTGACTACATCAATGCCAATATGCTGATGGTGATATTGCACAAAATAGCGCAGTTTGATTCTGTAAGATGTCACCATCGAGGAAACTGGTTAGAGGGTAGATGAGAACTCCCTATGTTATTTCCTATAAACGCATATAAATATACAGTTACCTCAAATACAATTTAATTTAAAAAATGAACTTCTCCTCAGAACTCCCCCCCTAGTATCTAAAGTAACCATTAATGGTGCCCCAGTCTTTCTTAGGAGGGAGCACTGTTCAGTAGGAGTGGTTCTATTACTGCATGGACTGTTAATACCAAGTGAGGTAGTTGATTTTGTTTTTCTTGGAGGCTTGCTCCCCTCTTTCAAAAACATTCACTGATTTAGTGTGTCTTTGAGATAGTTTGGGGTCACTCTGCACCATGGTTTAGTCCAGATCTGAGTCTTCTTTAGTAGGTAAATGTCTGAGATTTGTGAACCATAGCTTTGGATGGTTTTGCTGGGCCTTGGTATAACTTATCTGTTTCTTCATAGTTTTTCCTCTGATTTTGCTACAGAACTCCACCAGGAAATTTCAGTTGGGTTCATTAACTATTACTGCAATTTAGCGACCCCCCCACCCCGCCCAGGATACACAGCATATTGGAAACAGAGTAGAGGGTCTTAAGAAAACATTATTTTAGTTCTCTCCTACAGCTGAGCCACTACTTCTCTGTACAGGAGAGTTTCTGGCCACGTTGACCCCACAGTACTTGCCAAGGTCTAAAGATACATGCCTCTGTGATCCTAGAGAAGGTGTCACCAGTTCTGCAAGATCCAGGACTAGAAGAACAAAAAGGTTGCAGAGAAAATGTATTCAGCCTCTTTTCTAGTTTCTCTCTATGCTGGAAAATACAATATTCCCTAGAACTTCACAGTGGATAGTGGATGTTGGGCACGGATCCCGCTGTGTTGCCAAGCAGAGAAGAAAGTGAGGAGTTTAGTGCAAAGTGAGCAAGACCCTGTGGAAAGGAAAGTCCAAGCTGCCCGGGTTTCCCTCTGATGAAGCAGCTTGACACATCTTGTGCTCATCTACCATGTCCCTCAAGGTGGAGCTGAATATAGTTTGACCAGGTCAAGTAAGAAAAGAGAACCACACAGTGACAAGCCAATACAAAGGTCGAGAATTTTGAGGGGTCAGGGCAGTGTAGCTGTGACCCACATTGTGGAGAGTTGATTTTTTTTTTGGTTCTGGGGATCGAACTCAGGACCTTGTGCTTGTGAGGCAGGCGACGGCACCAAAATCCCTGGCCCTATGGACCCACATTTTTATTTAACAGGTACAAGTGAAAGCTGTATATGAAGGGCTTTATAATTTAGTAACATATCTGTGGGTCACCCATTTTCAAATGTATCTCTGCACCCACTTCTAAAACACAATGCAGCCAAATTAACTTTGACCAAAAGCACTGGAAGCATTTTCCAATCATTTGTGGTAGACAACCCAAAGAGTGTGTCGCAGCTTTCCAGATGAGCCCACAGACAGACTGACCTGAATTAGTTGCCCTATGGTGGGAATTTAACCCAATACATTTTATGTTTTCTGCCTCAGAGGGAGATTACCCAGAGGAGGAGAAAAATAACTCTGAAGTTTTAAGAGGCTGCAGTAATTATCGAATACCCCCTACAAGGCATTTGAGATATTTAATTGCCACAAGAGATGTTTTATGTTGAAGTTATTTTTAGCCAAAGGTCTAGAAATTCTTTTATAGATTTTTTTTTAGCCTAAAATCTTCTACACAGCATCGATTTTCTTAGGCAATGATTCTTTTTATGATTTATTTAAAATACCAGTTTAGTTCACAATCTGTTTTTAACACAAAATAATGCTACATAATAAATTTTATTCACCCTAGGGTCCTCATCATGTGTGTTGCGGAAAGATATAGAAATTAATCTCCTACTCACATGAATACACCATTTAACTCTTTCTTACCCTTGAGTTCTCTTTAAGGCAACTCTATCCTATGCTTTATTTTGTGCCTGCCCTCAGGAGAGGTCTGGTTACATTAACAGAAATCCAAGAAGAGATACACAGTGACTGTTTTTTCTATTCTGAAGTCTTTAACTAAAAACTGTATTTCTTTACAACTAGACATTAAACTCAACACACAACTTTACTAGATATTCATCCGCTCACACAAAATGTCTCACTTCCTGATGTGGTTTAAAGGAGGATTACACAGCCTGTATACACACAGACGCGCACACACAAAAACACAGAAGAGATAAAGGTATCTATGTACGTGTATGCTTAATTATTCACCTCAAGAGTGCTCTTTGCTCTGCCCCTTCCTGTTCAAGAAATGAGGTGACAAAACATAGTTGATTTGAACTACAGACCACTACTTAAGAGTGTGAAATAGTAGATGTTTCGCTTTAGTCATTTTGCTAGATATCAATTCCCGCAGTTTTTCCGTGTAGGCAGTATGTTCTCAGGTGAATTAAGGGGCACCGTTTCTTCTGTTGTCAGTGAACACTGTGGTGAAATATTCCTTACCTGGGCCATTATCAGCAATTAACCCACCATTCCATGTTTCAGCGTATCCCACCCTCCGCAAGTTGTTCTGCCCATTCATAACTGGCAACTGGAAAAGGAGCCCCGCAACGAAGAGGAAGTTGGGCCATTGGTGGAACACATTTATGAGGTAGCTGTCTTCTGTGTTTAAGCCGTGCTAGGGTTTCATTCCTGTGCTCTCTGCTAATTAAGTGTATAGCACCTTTAAAAGCATCAATCCAAGGCCCAAGCTTTATGAGCTGCCTGAATTCATGGTGTTATGCTCTCGCGTCCTAGTGGGTCGGGGGAGGAGGTCCTGTTAGTACTCACAGGCCTGGTCACTTGCTTCTCAGTGGTGAGAGCCACTACGTGGGAAGAAGCATTTTATCTTGTACTGCTCTTCTGTTCTACAAAGTTACTTTTTGCTCTCTTTAATATTTGGACAGCCCATTCATACAAATGAGTTGCTGCCTAGACTTCCTTCCAATTCTCCCCGCATTTTTGGATATCTCTAAGCCTCACCCATCTCTTAAACTGAAGGTCACCAGCTACAAGGTACCTGAGGGAAAGTTTGATGGATGCTTGCTTGTCTCTTGTACAGAAAAATGTACTTGTAAGATGAGCACAAGGCAAACAGATAACAATAATTTTGCTTTTCAGCTACTTAACTCAGCTTAGAAATAAGTTATTCTGAGATTTGAAAGAGTCCACTAATGAGTAATATACTTTTCCAGAAGCAGACAAGTGAGACTTTAAAGTTTGGGAAAATATTCTGATTCAATCTTACATAAAGCAGTCCTACTTCTAATCTTAGCATAAATGGATTATAAAAGTTTAGGGTAATTACCAGGTGCACCAAAAGCAATCTTCAAATGTTTCTTACATGTCAACTTCATGTCTTAAAATGTACGGCATCAACAGATACCATACCTCTTTGATAGACCACCTAATAAACAAAAACAATTATTCATCGTTTCATGGAATGATGGTAATTGTCACAAATGTGGGGAGGAAAAGGATCCCTGCCAATTTTGAAGGTGAAATTTTAAATCCACAATAAATGTGGACATGCTCCGTGTTTTCAGCTCAGTTTTGTATCCTGTGAGTACAAGAGTTCGTGCATGAAAATCGTTCATCTCTTAGGAGATGTGGCCCTTCTTGCCTTGGGATTTGCTGATGAAAACAGAGGGAGCTCAGCTTTCAGGCACACAGTCATAGTGAGCTGCAGTGAGCCCAGACTTTAGCACTTGATGGATGGCCCATTTTCCAGGGGGTGAAAGAGGGCGCGTCCCATATGGTTGCAATTGACAACTTAGTAGTTAAGAAGAGGCAGATTCCAATGTAAAGAAAGTCACTGAGTTTTGAAAGCATACCATTAAAATTGTATTTCTAGCGCTACTATTAAACAGGTATAAACTTGTGGTGAACAGCCAAAGTTAACACAGGTTGAGCATGCTTAATCTGAAAACGTGAACTGTGCTTCAAAATCCAAAACTTTGGGGGCACTGTGCCACAAGTGGAAAATTCCATATCTGATCTCATGCTGTGGGTTGTGGTGCAAAACACAAGCACGTTAAAAACACTGTATGAGATGACCTTCAGTTTACGTGCATAAGGTATATATGAAACATCAGTGAATTTTGTCTTTACACTTGGGTCCCAAGATATCTCATTGTGTATATGAAAATATTCCAAAATATGACATCTGAAATACTCTAGTCCCAAGGATTTTGGGTAAAGGTACTCAATCTGTATTATCTTCACTGAGGAAATCCAATTTTAGTACTCCTCAGACTGGCGTCTTCTCAAAACACCAGCAAGGCTGGGGATTTTGCAAGTGCAAGGTTCTGAGTTTGATCCCTGGTACCAAAAAAACTAAAAATAAATTTAAAAATAAAACAAAATAAAAACACCAGCACATCCTTCTTTCTAAGCTCTTCCTGCCCATGTGGACTCCTTTCTTTTTTTTTTTTTTTCTTATTTTTAACATTTATAATCCTGGTGACTTAAAACCAGAAAGATGCATTCTAAAACAGGTCTGGGGTGTGTATAGGTGGATTTTGTCTTCCTACCATTTCCTATTGTGTCATTTGCTTGCAGCTGCACAATATTGGACCAAGCACAATCAGTGACACCATTTTGGATGTGGGCTGGCCATTCTCTGCACGCGATGAATTTCTTCTTTATATTTTTCATATTCAAACTCTGGGACCCCTGCGGTGTCAGACAAATCCTGACATCAATCCACAGGATATAAAGGTAGGAATCCAGTCCATGCAGTGGTTTTATTATCTTTATGTCAAGGAAAAGATGAAAATGGTGACTTGTTTAAAAAATAATAATTATAGGTCCCTTCAGTAATCATTGATCCGACCTTTCCTTTTAGTTTTATAAAGTGCCAAATTCAATTTAAAATACCATTCCTAGAAAACTTCCACTCCTCTTAGATTTGTTGCTCATAGGAACCTGTCATTTATTTCACCCATTTCAATATACACCTTTTATATGTGGCTTGCCAAGCTGAAATCATAAATGGATATGTCTCGCTTCAGAGAATTAGTACAAAATGTTATTTGAAAATTCTTGTTGGTATGTTGACAAAAGGCATATAGATCTTTACCAAAGTGGGCTGGCATCCATAGTAAATGGTAAAATACGAGCATTTACCAAAGGTCGACTCAATGTTACCAGGACCCCACTGTAGTGAAGCTCATGGAGAAACCCAAAGCCCTGCTTCCCAGGCTCTGAAATGCAACCAAAGCATAAAATGCAGGATCTGGAAGGATCCTGAGATTAGCAGCTGAAAAGGTCAGGGAATTACTGCATCCCCATAATCCCATCATGAGGAGGGGCTGTGACAGGAGGATCATGAGCTCCATCCCAGTCTGGGCAACTTAGAGAGACCTTGTCTCAAAATTAAAAGAATAATAATGATTTAAAAAGATGTGGAGGTGGCTCAGAGCAAAGGCCCCTGTTTCATCCCCCAGTACTGCAGAAACAAAAACCAAAACTCCAGTGCTAAGGATCTGATCCCATCCAAATGAAGATTCAGTCTTCTGCCTTGCAAGCGCAAGGACCCGAGTTCAATCCCCGGTACCAAAAAAAATTTTAAAAATAAAAATAAATAGAAGAAGATTCAGTCTTGGCTTCAGTTCCTTCTAAGAGGAAAGAAACAAATTAGCATAAGCCCTTGAAAATGTCACACCTGTGTGAAAGCAAAACCAAAAGTTTGCAAATCAGATGTTGTCCTCAGAAGACAGCTTCTTTAAGGAACCAGCATTCTCCTAGTAGCCGTGAGGATACAATGCCGCAGTCCACAGGCAGACTCCACAAACAGCCAGAATGCAGGTCTACCTGGACCAGGGCCTCTGGGTCACTGCAGATGACGAAAGGCTTCCTTTCCAACCCTATACGCCTCTGTTTCTCGGAAGAAGACTGAAAGGAGGCCTCGCATTAAATCTTCCTTCTATAAAGAAATAATAAATAAGACCACTGTGTTCCATGAAGTATCTGAAATACTTCCTCCCTGGAATTCTTCCCATTTCCTCTTTCTTTGGTCTCCCTCTCTAAGGACAGTAGCTTATTGTAAAACATCTTCAAACATTAATATGAAACCTTTAAGTAACTCAGATTGTCATATATCCTGCTCTATTTAACATGCGCTATAGTTTGGTTGTAGATTCTCAAAGCACATCATCACCCAGAAAGTTTCTCTCTTTCAGTGCAATGTTTAGTTTCTATCTGACACTATTTATGTATGTTTGTATATGTATATCATGTAACTTGTTTAATGTGTACCGTGTTGGTTGTGAGTTACTTTTTGGTGGTAACTTAGCAATTGTTTATAGTGACTGAGGCAGTCCTGATAGATATGTTTCCTGAAAGGTTGACAGATTCCTGCAAACCCAGTGGGGATATAGACCGGGCACCTGGTGTTGTCTGCTACTCACTTATTCTTTAAAGTGCTCATGGACTTCCATTAAAAATCAGTCTGAGAGAAATCAATATGGAGACACCTCAAAGAGCTGGGATTAGAGATTCTATTTGACCCATCCATCCCTCAGCTGGGTATCTTTCCAAAAGAATTAAAAGAATCATATCACAGTGACATATGTGCACCTATGTTTCTAGCGGAACTGTTTGTAATAGCTAAAACTTGGAAACAGCCCATTTGCCCATCAGTTGGAGACTAGATAAAGAAGATGTGTTTGTTCTAATAAATGGAGTACTGCTCAGCCATAAAGAATGAGAAATTAGTCATTCATAGGAAAATGGATACATATTGAGGATATAGTCCTAAGTGAAATAAATAAGTCACACATATATAAATACCGAATAGTTTCTCTGAGGTGAAAAACTATAATGGTATACGTAAGATCCTAATGATATAATTGACAATGCAAAATAGGAAGAAAAGAGCTAAAGGTATAGGGGAAGTGGGAAGGGTAGGGGAAAGGGAATAAGGAAAAAGAAAAAGAAATATGAGAAAATGGAAATAAAGTATTTGTAAATAGGGAAGGGAGGAGGGGGTGAAGGGAGGGCAGGGATAAGGGGAAAAATGAGAACCAAGACCTGTCATGTAAAGGTACAAGATCCCAGTGATGAATGTAACTGTACTGTATACCTAAAATGTACCAATACATTCAATGAGAGGGGAAAAAAATCAGTCTGAGGCTAGGAATTTTTCAAATACAACTTTATTAGGCTCCTTTCCTAAAAAACTTTAAGTCTGTAAAACTTAAATGTAAGATTTGATTATACTATGAAGCAATAGTTGCTTACATCAGTTGATCATAACCATGTATAAATTTTTGAAATTATGAATTCATGGAAAGATTTAAATTGCATCACTTTCAAATTCTCAATGTACGTTTACCAATATTTAAAATATAGAGTCTAGAAAAACTCTTTATTAATAAATACATTTTAAATAGACATTCAGTATGCTTATATCAGTGATTATAAACAATTGAGAACACTTGAAAATTATTTTCCTCTTAAAATATTAAATAATTTCATGGTGAGGTTGCTATTAGCTTACTTGGTAACTCATGTCTTCCTAGAGGATACAAAGACAAATAATCTTTATCTCAAATATAGGTGAGAGATTAGGGGAAAATATAGTATTTGTATATGTTGTCAACACAATAGGCCTCAGAAATTTTAATTTTAATATCAATTTTAAGATGTTAAGCACTTGCATCAAAGTTAGCTGCTTTAAAAAATGTTGTGTAGCTAATTTTATTTTTATCAAGAAGCAGACGAAGTGAATTTAGTAAAAGGAACAGGGAGGCAGAATTGTATTTGTAAAGGCGAGAATTAAATCCCAGCATTTAACAAATGGACTGACTGCATGTGGTACACTTGCTTGCTATGTGTGCCATGGTTTGTGCTATGGTTTGTCCCGTCCGAAGTGTGTATTTAAATCTGGCTCCAGTGTGTCAAGAAATGAGGAGACCATCAGGAGGTGCTTGAGTCATGGAGGCTCTGTGCTCACGAAGAGATTATTGCTGCTCTCCAAGAGAGAGTCCCTTGACCTTGAAGGAGTGGGTTTGTTGAAAGCAGGTTGTCGTGAAGGAGAGCTCCTCTTGCTTCCTCTCTCAGTACATGGCCCCTTCCACCCTCCCTTCCTGAGGTCCTCACCAACTCTGTGCTCCTAGGCACCCTGGCCTACAGGACCACTAGCCACGATAAACTCTCCTTTATAGGTTCATCACCTCAGGGGCTCGGTTATAGCAACAGAGCACAGACGACGTCATTTGTGGTGCATTTCCTTCTGAGCAGAGGGAGAGGTGGGCAGCGCTTGGTAAACCTCTGCCTCCGTGACCACAACCTCTCTACAACAGAACCGAGGAATTAGATCAGTGGTTCCACCGCTTGCCTCACAAGCCCAAGGACCCGAATTCCATCCCCGGTACCCCCCAAACAACCTCTCCCCAACACCCAACCTCACAGGCCAGTCCACACCAGCCCTGGGGCTGTCCTCAAGGAAGGCTGGCCCCACTTTCTGAAGTTGAAGGACTTGCATGGTTCCCTCATCACGTTTTCCTCTTCGGCCCCTCAAGAAATGTTCTTTCCGCTAATTTCCTTTTGTTGGATTCCGATGCACCTTTTTAGTTAACTTCTCCCTCTCTTCCATGGTCTCCTTTTGCTCACTTACTACTGAACAGGGTGCTTTTCTCCATTGTATCTCCCCAACCCTCTCACAAATTTCTGAAAAATCATGCTTATGAAAAAAAAACCGTCCAGATTTTCTTGGAAGCATTTTCTGGGCCACCCACTCCACGGAACCTGTGTGTCCCGCTCTGAAGCCTTCGAAATGCCCCAGATGTCCCCTCAGAATTTCTGTGAAGCTTCCATATACTTCCTCACTTCCCTCTACTAACATCTATTTCCACCTAAATATGAACATTCAAGAGAATGAACTACACACAATAATTTTTTTCTATTTTTTTAAAATTACTCATATGGCCACAACCCTGGATATTATTATTTTTATTGCAAATACACAGTTTTATGGCATCAAAACCATATTGAGGCTTAAGTGGGGACTTTGTGGAATGGCTTGAAGACTCAACTACCATTTAAAACACCATTTTAAAAGAGAAATGCATTCTGAATGCCAAATATTGAGTCCAACCCTTCTGAAATCCAACCCACCTACTAACTGAGGGTGTGTTCCAAAGGCAATAAAGTTTCAAAGTCTTCTCACATAACTCTTGAAATCCAATAAGACCCTGGTAGGGTTTAATTTTCACAACAGTGACTTGGTTTGGTTATCCAAACATGTTTCCCTAATGTTCCCTAGGTTTGAGCAGGGTACAAGGGCCACCTGTATAAGCCGCCAGCATGACCATTCTAACCCATGGCTTCCTTAGGAAACAATGGACAAAAGTTCTCACCCACATCTGCCTCATTTGTGCTCCAAATCATCAGCCACTGAATTAGGGCAGGGCAAGGGTGACTACACATGCAGATGCTACTAGAAGTGTGTGTGTGTGTGTGTGTGTGTGTGTGTGTGTGTGTGTTAATGTACACACCCATCTCATGTCAGGCTTCGTGGGGGATTCACTCAAGTTTTTGAGTAGTAGAAGAATCCCTTTAGTATGAGTTTAGGAAAAAAAGAGTGAGCTTCACAACCCTTGGTTTTCTCACCAGCAGAAACCAAGGCTCAAGGGGCGTCTGCAGCGTGGGGGTGAGGAAGTGCTTCGAGCTCATTCCCTCCTACTTTCATCTTGGCCTCCCAGGGGAAAGGTGTCTGCCTCTAGGTTTCTCTTCTGTTGTGATGGTTCCCACGTGGTCACACCCACTTGCTATGTTCTGTATCCTTGGGAACCCTAAGCAGATGTTCCTGAGGGTTCTGCCTCTAGGCTTCTTGGTCTAGGCAAGAGGGAGAGGATTTCAGTGTGGCAGTTTCTCCAGTTCTACCATTTAATACATTTTGAAACATTCAACTGTCTGCAACATTCAAACCAATCCATTAAATCTAATTTTTTCCAGATCCTTGTTGGAATAAGATTTTAGAGTGAAATAGTTCTCAGCTATAGCAAAGGCAGTAAAATAATTATTTCAAACTATCAGTTTTGTTGTTTTAGTGGACTTTCTCCTGGGGTTTGGAAAGTCATTCAAAGAGGGGATGATCTTTAGATAAGATGAGGTTGAAAAAGTAGACAGTACTAAGGAACTAAACGTTTCATAAAAAGTGAAGGGTTTTTTTTTTTTAATTGGCAGGGTTTCATAATACACAGCCAAGTGTAAGATTCCAAGGGAAAAGGTTCTGGAATGAGAGGCTGTGCCCAGGAGAGAAGGACAAATGTGATGCCCAAATGTCAGCTGTGTTAAGATCACAGCACCACATTCTGGGCTTAACTCAAGAAAAAATTCTGAGGTAAAAATGGTCTTAGACCAAACCAGGAAGAGCATCATGTGAGGAGAAGCCAGTGCTGTTTGTAAAAATTATTGCTAAAGCCAGGGAAGCGGGAGGTCGCCACCGAGTCTGGTCTCTTCAACAAGACCCATCCCACAGGAAGTCTAAATTGCAACCAAATAGTACGAACATGACGAAAAGAAGCAGAACCAGTTCATTCATCAAGGATTATAGCCACACAAGTACTTTTTTAGAATCAAGTGGGCCCACAGACAGTGGCTTGGCAAATTTGCATCGTTTTGCTTTATCCTTAAGAGTACTTTCCTCTTTCATAACTGCCTTTACTTGCTGGTTCTCATTAATTTAGAATGGAGAGACACGTCTTAGTCCCTAAACAATTCTCACTGATTCATTGCCTGTCTGTCTCTCTGTCTGTCTGTCGGCCTGAATGTCTGAATGTCCATCTGTCTCCCTCCCTCCCTCCCTCCATTCCTCCCTTTCTTTTTCACAGGCACACACGAACAACTTAAAAACCAAGACATAAAAAGAAAGACCATTTCATGTTAACTTACTGATTTTTTTTCTTCCTTGTAGACTTTTCTTGGTGTACTCTTTTGTGGGCCTTGAACATTTGGAGCCTCAATTTACTTCACAGCTAAAGCATTGTTAGATATCTGCTTCGTGTCCCTTCAGTGCTGCAGCTTCTCCTACAAGCTCTCCTTCCAGGAAAAAAAAAAAAAAAAAAAAAAAAAAAAAAAGCCCTAGCATCTCATTCAAAAGGTCTGGTCTGGAGAGCCCAACCAAATTGTATTTCTCTTCTCCTCCAGCTGTGATTCTCTTGGCACCTACCACTTGCTCTTGAAGTGGTCCTTTTCAGCCTCCTGTAAACATTCTTTCCAGACAGGAGTGCTCCCTTTCATCAGGAGTTTATCTCCTTTGCTCTTCTAGTGCCTGAAGACACAGTTCTCAACCACCAAAGAGAATACTCTGGGACCCATTGTTTTCTGCCTTTCTTCTCCTTGAGATGGTCTTCAGGTTCCCGCGGATATATTTTTTAAAGCAATTATTGCCAACTTTAGATAAATGTTATGAAAATACCAGTTCCAAGATGCACTGCTTTCTGTGCAATTGAAAGTCACCTGTTTCATGTGGCCTTGACATCAGATGTGAGGACTTCAGCTGGTCAGCCCATGCATAGTCCAAAACATAAAACACCACATCCAAAGAAAAGAAAAGCTTTGGAATCACCAAGAGGATGCGATGATTCTTCTGGTCATGCTGTGCATGAACTTTTCAGAAGGAAAAATAGAGTGGGTATTTTTCCACTCCCCTCAAATCCTTAACATCTATGTCTTAATTACATGGTGGGAAGAACCCCTGGGCTGGTCTCCACTTGGGTTTAATTATAGACAAAGAAGTCCATGAGAACAGTTTACAGTTTCCCTGTGCTAGCAGTACCTGAAATCCAAAGAGAAATTTCAAACAACATAGCATGCCCTGCTTTGTTTGGGTTCTCAGTGCCTTTAGTCTGGTTTCACTGAACCCCTTTATTCAAATGCTGCATTTCCAACTCTCCTATACATTCTGGGCCTTTAACTCATAAATTTAATCCATATCCAGTCAACCCATTAATTTAAACCTCTGCCTGCATGCAGAGTTTGGCAAAAAGCTGTGCAAATAGAAAGCTCTTGTTAGGGTCAAATTCTGAGTAGCAGCTGGAGAGAGAAACGTATTTACTAACAGTTATTTCTTTGTTGCAGAAAGAGGCTATTTCATTTGCTCTGAGGAAACTACTGCACCGTGTACTACCAGCTCCTCATAGCACTGAGCATATTTATCCTCCAAACTGAGCGTCTGTCTAACCCTCCCATGTTCTCAGATGAAGGAAAAAGCATGGCCTGTGGGTCAGGGCCAGCTGTGAAAGTGGCTCCAATGTTTGTCTAGAAAATGGACCTTAACTATTGTTTACATTTCTTGGATAGCTTCTTCCTTGCCTTTCGTTTTGTTTTGTCCTTTGAAATAATTTCTGGAATGCCCCTTGAGAGAAACTGGTTTGCAAGCAGTTGAAGATTTTTTGACTGTGGTGCTTGAGGGTGGCACTGCTCTATGTATAAAATAGTGTTGCAAAAAAGGAAGAAATGCATACGATCAACCTTTGCTTCATGTCAGGCTGATTCTCTAGCCTACAGTTAAATCCTATGTTTTATTGAGAGACCCTGTCTAAATATTAGTGAATGATGGGATACCACAATAAGATGCATTCCCTATATGTACACAAGCTTCATCTTATAAAACCACACAGGGAAGTCTGCTAATACTAATACTGATACTACTACTAATAATTATAAGTCACAACGTGAAAAAAACGAATCAGTCCCTGCTTTGTTCCATTACCTCCTCCCTGTAGTTTGGTTAGCTAGAGTAAACTTCTAAAACCTAATGCTTAACAATTTAAAAAGATAGAAATTGTATATGATGAATCTTGAAGCCAAAACTATGCACAGAGAGACAGACAAAGACTCTGGTAGAAAGCACAGAAGACATTTTCAAAAAAATCTCAATTTTCTGATTAAAGTCAGCTTTTTGTCTTACGTTATAAAAGCTTTTCCATCACATCCTTCATCACTGAACATCTGTGAGCCACTCTTTGGCTTTTCCTCCTCCCTGTGCCTGGCCCAGCCATGGTCCTGCGATATCCCAGTGTCTGTGGTATTGATTTTTCCATCTTCAAAACAAAAACTAAGTCAAGTCACTTGACTCCATATCCTCTTCCGAGAATGGGCATCTTTTCCCTTCCATTTATAGCCACACTGAGCCTGCTGTCTCTACTTCTTTATTCCTCTTTGACTGTCCTATAATTGTAATTTTTAAATTACCATATTAAAAGATACTAAATGTTCATCATGAGAACATATCAGACATTATGTGAAAACATAAGAAAAAAATCAACCTCTCCTGGTGTTCCCACCCTTTTATTATGTTGTGTATTTATTTTTGCTTTAATTTTTCCATTCAACTAGAAACATTGTATGATATACTGCCAATACATAAGAATGCTCTAAAAATTCAAACTGTCATTATCAATCCTAAAACAAAATTAGCAAGACTTCCTTGATATCGTCAAATCTCCATGACTGATAACATTTTCATGACCACTCACTTTTCTATCGGTAGATATACAATATCCATAATCTTATTACATATGCTATTATGTAACCTGTCTTTTCCCTTACAAGTATCTTGTGTCTTTGTAAATTAAAAATGTTTGTCTGTATCATCATTTTAAAAACTATCATGTCTTTGGGATACATACATCATTTTTATTTAACCATTGACCTACAGATGCTCATTGAGTCTTGCTAGGAACATTAATATTTTTCTTTGGTGCTTTATCTTGAGGAGGACATTTTGGACAAGGTTCTTAGTTCTGAGCCACTCGGAATGACTTCGATGAGAATGAGTGATATAAGAGCTTAATTTCATACTTTCCCAAGTAGTTATCCGTTTGTCAAAACCTGGTTACTCTTCAGCGACTGCAGTTCAGTCTCCACCTGTATCACATCTCCTACTGAGAAAAAGAGATCCATGATGTTGACAGAGTAGCGAGCACTTTTTGTTCCTTGCTGTTCTTTCTTCCTCTTCAGGATTTGTTTAGCATTCTTTGTCACTCCCTCGTGTTTTGCACTTGTTTTTCCTTGGGGCCTCTATGAAACCACACTTTCCTGGATGTCCTTTTGTCTAATCAGCCCAGCTGTATTTCCCTTGCTGGGTCTTCTTCATTTGCCTTTTATTCTAGGGCTTCCTAGAAGCTTATGTATGACTCTCTGCTTCTCACTTTATATCTTCTCACTGGGCAACTCAAACCACTGCGGCTTAGCTTTACAGACAGTGATGGGTGCCAGTGGGTTTTGCCAGGTTCTTATGACACAGTGAACACCATCATTCCACCTTCTGTGGTGAATCCTACAACACCATGCAGGCATTTCACTTTTCATTCCATAGAGATGGGCATAGGCTGTTGTTCCTCTGGCATAAACCAAACTCCATGTAAAAGAACACATAACTGTCAGGTTAGCACATGGAACAGGATCAGAAAATTGAGTTTCTATATTTTAGTTGGTCCAACATAGAGAATGGGATTATTCTGTGTGACTTATTGAAACTTTCAAGACAGTTTTTTTAGCCATCAGATGTACCCGGCATAGTTCCCTAGATAAAATCACCAGTTCTACAACACTTACAAAATAAACTTGGGCTGAAAGCAAGCTCTGTGACAGCATGAAGTGTAGGGCCATGCTTTGGAAATCCATTTCCATTAGAAGCAGTTCTGTCCTGGGGAGCACTTCTCAGAAGCACAGAAGTCAGATCTTTGACCACACTGGGCTACTTCTCCACTTTTTTCCACCGCAGGATCCATCTCTCCCATGCAGAGTGTCCCTCACTTTAACTAGCCCCAATGTATAATGAGGGGAGAATAGCCATGGCTGAAAAGTCAGCTGTACATATGCTGCCCTCATGGGGAAATCACTTCTGCTTAAACTCTTATCCTTACAATAGAAACTTCCTAAGAATGCACTCCCTACGCTTCCTGAGTTGTGGTAATCAGAGAGAGGAAAGGCTCATTTTCTGTCAGGGAAGGTCATTCTGCCATGGAACCTGTTGTGAGTGAATCCCAGATCTGAACTCTCGTGTGAATCCAGTTCACTGTAGAGTTCAGAGCTCATAAAAAGGTAACAACTGTTAATGCGATTGATTCTTTCTCCTTTCTGTTTGCAGCCTGCTGCCTCCCCAGAGGATACCCCTGAGCTCAGTGCCTTTTTGCGAAATTCTACTATCCCTCATCTTGTCAGGAAGCGAGACGTGCCTGTGGTCCAGCTCCACAGACAGAGCCCTGCAAAAATACTGGTGAGTTGCCTCCATGTGCATCCAGCTGAAGGAAAGGATTGGACTCCCGCAGAATTCCCTGCTACAGGTGGTTTTCACTTCAAGTCTTGCATTTGGTCTCCTCCAATGCTCAGATATGCCTGACATTTCTTGGCAGGACAAACTGTGAGAAATTAAAGGGAGCTTTCTGTGAGGTAAAGGAGTGTTTGTAATATAAATTTTTCACTCTTCTAAAAATTCCACAGAGGTCACTTTCAAGGAATACAGATAAAGAACACTGGTTATGACCTCTAATCTAGTTCAAGAGTATAAAGGTTCTGCTGATGGTTCATCTGCAGGGACTGAGCTGGTGAGAGTTTGTAGTCTTGGTGGAGTGCTGTCCAGCCAACGGGCCCTAGAAAGTTATACCTGTCACTGAATCTCAGGTCCTTGCTTTTCCAGGAGAGGATAGTGCAGCCAGGTTTCCTGCAGAGTCTTAATTTGGGGATCTGTGTTAGGTCAAGCCCGAGCTTCATTAGGACTTTGCAAAGCTGTCAGCAGCATCTACGAGGCAGCACTTTGTGGATCTCTGGTGAGGCTCTGCTAGATACAGCTCTTTCTCTCCTCAGATGGATATCCATCCTTTTCCCTGGCTGTGGGGCAGAGGTTTCAAGTCAGTGGCAAAGTTTGTTTCATCTATGGGCCACAGGCAGCTCCATAAGGAGTAGGAGGCTCTGAGCACATTCTCTAGCTGGGCAGAAGCAGAGAGCACCACAAACCCCAGCATCCTCGTCCACACCAAGCAAACACACATGCAGGGGCTTGAGGTGGGGACAGCCTGAGAACCCTGTGTCCCAGTGCCTCGCATGGGGAGGGGCTGAGTGGGTGTTTCCCTCCGCCCACCCCAGCTGACTGCAGAAGCTCAGCCTGAGATGTATCATCTCGGGGTGATACTGAGGCAAAAGCCGCAGGTCCCAAGCCGAGAGCATTCCCTCCAAAGAGGCTAGCGGAAAAGAGAGACCCTTGGCGGGAAGCCTCACGGCAAAGGGAGAAGAAAAGGAGGGTAAAGGCAGAATTGAAAGATTACAGACTACCTTGAGCTGAGGAGGGTTCTGCAGCTATTTTGGCATGGGCCGTGGTCGCTGTCCTTGCCGGGTGGGCGCCATGAAACACCCAACCGCAGTGCTGCCAACCCTCCTCGGGTTTTTATGCCAGAAATATGCGATTGCCAGGGGCTTCACTAGGCACCACAGTGCTCTGGCCCTTGGGTACTGTTCTTTCTCATCTTCCACTCTATTGAAAGTCCATAAGGGTATGTGCAGCTGCTTGACAGCATTTCTCAGGGGTGCAGCTCAGTGCCTGGCCCATTCGTTGAGTGAAGATGAGAACAGGACAGCAGGTGAACATGTATCCCAGTAGCTGTTGGACTCCTTCAGAACGCCCTTGGTGCACCATTCTACCTGTCCTCACCTTCTCCTTCCTCAGGGCTCTTTTAACCCAATGCTGAGCAAACTCGTGTGAGCAATGTGAAGGTTAGTATTGGTAAAGGCTAAATTTGCTAGCTGCACTCAGTTCAAATGAAGCGGCTGTCATGACAACATACCAGTGTGCGCTCTGGGGAATATAATTATTCCATCCATTTACAAAGTCAAACAGGTCAAGGGTGCAAATCTACACCTGAAGAACCGAACCCCTGACTTTAGCATCTGTATGATTGAAAAGAGTAATGCTAAGCTTAATTTGAAAAATTGAAAGATGGAAGTTTAGAAAGTGTTTGCAGAAGAGAAAAGGTAAAGTAGCAGTGTGTGTGAACTGAATCACTTCCTCCTGAAGCAGGGAATGCACTGGGTGTAAAAGGCATTCCTCTTGCAGGCAAATCTGTGGGATGCGTGTGTGTCTGCGTGTGTGTGTGTGTGTGTGTGTGTGTGAGCACGTGTGTGTGGGGGGAGAGCAGTGGCAGGGAGGTTCCAATAAAGGAGGCCAGACTCAGAATAAAGGCTGGGTCTGCACAGCTGTGGGTAGCCCTGTGATCTTTTGCTTCAGGCCAGAAAAGCACTGCCAGGAAATTGTTCTGGTTTGTAATCTGTATACTTGGGGTTCAGGTTTCCCCAAACCCAGATGACTGCCCCCTGCCTGCGGGTCCTGTCTCCCCCTGAATCCTGAGCCCAGATCAGCTCATCCAGGGACCTCAGTCTGACTCATCAGATGAGACAGAGAAGCACGTGAGGAGTATTTACGAAGGAGCCCTTCCCTTTTCATTAGCACGTTTGCAGTACGTAATCATTCCATTCACTTTGCGGGGGTGCGGAGAACATTTCGCATCGTTATCAGTTAACCGCCCTGTCACGTCCCCCTCTCCCTGCTTTCCCATCCCCTTCCCGTCTCCACAGAGTCTAGACCAATGGGGCAGTAAGTGGGGAATGAGGGAAGTCTTAAACTGACTTCTAATGCTGCGCTGACCTTGCATGAATTTCATGTTTTTAAAAGTAGAAACAAATGTAAAGAAGTGATAATCCCAGTTAGTTATTTCAGCCCAATAAAGTAGGTTGCTGTCCTACTGAATCGATCATAGTCCTGAACATGTGACCCACTGTATGGGCAACCTTTAATTAGCACTAAAGAGTCATCAAAAGAGCGGACACAAATTCCAGCTCTGGGCCTCATCAATACACAGGTTTTCAGGAACCAGAGATGTAGTCTAGGATGATGAAATGGAAGTTCTAGAAGTAGGTGGTGGTGATGGTTGTCTGAACTGTCCTCTTAAAATGGTTTAAATGATTTTTTAAAATTATATTTTAAGTATTCTCTGGCATTCATTTATTTTCTCTTCTTAACAGTAAAGAAATTCAAATATGGAAGTGGACAGAAAATTATAAACAAGTCAAAGTTCAGTAATCATTTAAACTTAGGTCAAACAAGAAATGTATTATATATGACAAATAACTAAAATTGCATGGCACAGAGCTCTAGGTTGCAGGTTATGATTCAAGTACCTGTGAAGTTTTATGGCCTCCTGATTTTTTTTTTAGGTAAGAAAAGGTAGTACATACGCTATCTCTTTTAGGATAATCAATAAAATTGCATTCTGTCATGAACAGAAGACTCACCAGGGACTAATAGAACAGATGATGGTAATTTGTATCTATGGAATTCACATATTCCAGTCCAGATGAGGAAAGCACTCTGGGAAGCCAGGGTCAAAATTTATGTGGAACTAACAATTTATTCGATAATTATGTTAGATTTCTGTTTGTTTTTGTTGGTGCTGGGGATTAAATCCAGCACCTTGTGCATGCTAGGCAAATAAATGCTCTACCACTGGGCTACACCCCAACTCGTGGTGTTTTGTTTTTGTGCATGTTTTACGTTTTTAAATCTCCAACTCTGTATTTCATGAGTTCACTAAGGCAATGTATATCAATAAGTAAATGTATTTTGAAATGTTTATGCATTTGTGTTGTTGCCACACATGTTTTGCCTTGTTTCTCATTAAATATCTTTGATAATTTTTAGTTTCTGAATATTATCGAGAATTATTTACCCCCAGCTGAATAGCATGGCAATCCTTGGCCCATATCTGATTTCTGTTCATATATTATTCCTTTTTCTCTCATTGGTTCAAATCACATGCCTTCACATGTTGTCAAGTCAAAACAACTCTGGACAGAGAATAAATATGCAAAGTTTATTCTAAAATCAAAGCTAAATAAGACCTCCTACAGATTTTGTTTGGTTAAAAACAACTTGGTGAATCACATTTCCGATTGGGAATTTGAAAGTATAAAATTCAACATCCTGTGTGGGGATCATAATTTCCAATTTGAATTTCAAAGTGTATCTTTAACACTGAAATATAATTCTCTTCCATCCTAAGGACATCTTTGCCTGTCTCATCTTGGCCCCTGCTCCTTTTGTCACTATATCTCTGTCTCCTCCAAACTTTTCTCTCTTCCTTTTTCTACTCAGCCTTCTGAAATCTTTCTTATTTCTTTTTAGCATTGGATACTCCGGATCACTTCCGGAAACTCTCATTTCCCTTGGCATCCCCCAGAACATTCTTTCCTGGTTCTCCCCTTATCTTTTGGCTAGCACCATCTTGGATTTTTTCATGGGTATCTCCTCCTCCCATCCTTAAATACCCTCTACCTCAGGATGCCATCTTCAGCCCCCTCCTCTCCTTTCCTGTACATTTTGCTTTTTCCTGGAAATGTTTGTGTGACCGTATTCCCATCATTCCAGGTGCCTCCTGTCATTTTAGCCATACTTTACAGCCTTCAAGACTTGCAAGATTCATCTGGATGTTGATAACCACCCCAGTCCAATGTGTCCAATGTCCCAATATGTCTCCAATGAGCCCAAGATGTGCCTGTTCTCTAGAATCCCCTTTCTCAGCAATACCAGTACCAATCCATCCTGTTTCCATCCAAAGAAAGCTTCCTCCACCCCTCCGTCTTCATGGCAGGCTCTAAGAATCTATTATGCTTCCCAACCTTCCCTAAAATTTGTCTTCTCTCTATCCCACTGCTTCCGATCAGGGCCCCGGCAGTTCTTATTTGGGCCCCAGCCCTGGCCCTTAATCATTCTCCTGCCTCCCACTCTGCCCTCTCTATTCTGTCCTCAAATACCACCTGTCCCTCTAAAACGCATCTGATTGTGGCCCTTCGTTGCAACCCTTCACAGGCACCCCAATATCTGACAGATAAAAATCTAAGCTCCTCACTTTAGCACAGCAGAGAGATTCCACACCCCGCAGACATTCTCTTTTTCCCGTCTTATTTCCATCTGTCCATCTCACCTCCACGTCCCTGCCTTCCCTTTCCTGTGCAGCCCCCGGTGTGTAGGAGAGGACCAGGTGTCAGTCATCCCATCCTTCTGGGTAACCCTTTCTCACTCTAAAGTCCTTCCAGACATCAGCTCGTCCAGAATCCTCCGACAGAGCTAGTTAACTGGGATCGCCATCTCCAAGGAGTCAGTAACCAGCTGCCTCCGGGGTGGGGGTGGCACTCGTCCTGTCAGTGAGGACACGTAGCTTTGCAATCTCCTGTTCCTGCCTTAGGGACTTCAGTACTCAACTCTGGTAGTTCAGAGGCAGCCTGGTCACCTGAATTTGGAATCATCACGCGGGAATCTAGCCTTACCATATTTCTCTAATACACATTACTAATTGTTTTGTTTTCAGACAGTTCTTCAATGCTCAAAAAAGATTCCGTGGTTTATGTTCTTTGGGCTTTTCTTTAATATATCAGTTTCATTAAAGTGAAATGCCTCCGTCAAGAGCTTCAGATAGTATTCAATAATTTTATTTTTACCGAGCACCTATAGGCCACTGGCAGGTGCTTGAGATGAGAAGAACAAATAAGGATAAACCAAAGACAAATTCACATCAGTTCAGAGGTACATAGAGAGAAGTAGCATTCTCTGCATGGCACACAGAAAATGGATTGTGGGGTACCTGGAGTATCTATCCACTTATTTCCACACTGGGTTCCAATTAAGAAACACGATTTGACAGACAGAATGCCATCACGATGGATACTTTACAGGATCATGTGTTCAAAGTGACTCGTGATAAGGTGAGGCACTCTGAGAATTGGTTTAAAAACTCCTAATGAATGGACCTCACAGACGGGCCTGCTCCCAGTGAGAGGTTGTTTCAACAGGAGGAGAACGTGGTGGAAAAAAGGCCTATCAATGACGCAGTGACTCTGAGTCTTTGAGATAACGTGGACTTGGAGGGCTTTTCTGCGTCCCCTTCCAGATTAGCCAGCGTACCGTCAGATTTTATGGCTGTCCATAAGAAACTTCTGGGTTCTGAGAAAAATAAAACAGAAGGGCTCTCTGGCCACTGCAGGAAGATGGTTTACGTCCTCGTGAGGGAGTTCATTCTGTGCGGTATCTGCACTCCATTTCATCTGTCACCACCAGAGTCTGCAGATCGCTGTGACCAGCGCACTGTGCTCATGCGTGGTCATTCCAGTGTGTTTCTTCTCTCTTTAAATTTAAATTGAGTTAGATTACATTTGCAGGTAAGACAGTGATTTCTGAGGAAATAAAACGTAGTTGAACTGACTGCGCTGTTGATTCTCTGCCACCCCTGAGAGATACTGATGGGCTGCTGCTGTTGCATTTTGCAGAATTGTACAAATATCGAGTGTTTACAAATCTCCTGTGCGGTGGGGCGACTAGACAGAGGTGAAAGCGCCGTCCTGAAGGTCAGGTCACGACTGTGGGCCCACACATTCCTCCAGGTAATAAAAATCATTCATCCCACTCCCTTCTCAAAAGCTCAGCAGGAAGCCTTTCTTAAAGTACTATTAGATGTTATTTTTAATGTTTAACTTTTATTTTCTTTATTATTCTGTTTGCTTAATTTCAATTATAACATTCTTAAATGTAAAAGTTTTAATTATTTAATTCATAAATATCTTAAAAGAAATTTCTGGGCCGTTTAGCCAATATCCTTTGGTCATCTTTCTCAGCAGATGAAGGCAATTTTACCACCAGGAAGCCCCAGGCCCTCAGACTGTACCTGAGAATCACACAAATAGATTTAGCACCCTGCTGTGTACCCAGTGCCAGGCACAGAGTAGGTCTTCAGTAACCACCAGGCAATGGGAGGTTGGTGAGTCTGGAGACACAATTCAAGCTATGTGCCCAGAAAACTAAAAATAAAAAAGCCAAAGGGAGTTTGTTCTAGAAGGTTCCTCTTGCCAGGTGGGCCCACGGCCCAGGCTCCAGCCTGGTTTTGGGGATTATACCTGCCTCCGTGCTTTGCCTCATCTGTGAGTGGCCTGTCAAACTACCTTGGATAAGCCCACTGAGTGTGTGCATTTAAAAAGTTTAAAATGTCTTTTACGCTAAGAACTTGTAATTCAGTGAACTGATACTACAATGTTAACACCTTAATGTTTGGGAAGATTTTTTTTTCTTTAACTAAATCACAACTCCTACCAAGTATATGTATTCTTGTTTGTAGTTTAATTACAAGACAACTTCTTTGGTTCCTTGTGCCATGGAAAGTCAAACGGTAAAATCCTTTTGGGTCTACCTATAAATATTGTATTTTGTTTCTGTAGATATCCATGGTTTCTATTATGTAAAATACTTCTATAGTCTCTCATATCTGAAGTTTGTTTCTAAAATGAACATAAGGAAAGTTAAAGTTATTTATTTATTTATTTATTGGTACCAGGGATCGAACTCAGGACCTTGCACTTGCAAGGCAGGCACGGTTCCACTGAACCAAATCCCCAGCCCTAAAGTTATTTTTGAAGGGTGTTTTGAAGCCATTTTTTTATAACCTAAGGCAGGGTTTATCATCACTATTAACATGCTGGACCAGATTATTCTGCTCTGTTGGAGTCTCCCCATTTATTTTAAGATGCCCCCCAACATCACTCACTAGAAGCCAGGAGCACCCTACACACATTTGTGACAACCAGGATGTCTCCACATATGCCCAGTGTTTGTCGGGGCCAAAGTCCTCCCCCCAGCCTCGAACCACCAATCTAAGAAGAAGTGCAGGGCCCAGTGTGTTTGGTTCTTTATGTTTTTCTCCTTTGATCAAACCATTGCTTGTTCATTCACTTAACAAATATTTATGGAGCACCTGCTCTATGCCAGACACTGCTTTCATGAGGAAATAGCATGAACCAAACAGACAGAGGACGCATCTTCACAGAGCTACTATCTCAGTGAATGAGTCAGAAATGAATAAAAATAAATTTAAGAAAAGAAAGAACAAGGAATTATATACCAAGGAAAGGAGCCTGGAATTTATTCCAAGTGAAGTGGGAAACCATAAAAGAAATTAATTTTGGAAGCAATCTGATAATAATTATGCTTTTAAAGGAAGGAGAGTGGATAAAGAAGTCAATACATAGTTGTAGAAAGGAAGTCTATGTAGCTTTGAAAAGAAATGAATTGGATACATTAACAGAGGTGAACTTTGGGAATGTAATATTACATTTTAAAAAGTATGTTTTGCTTGTTTTATCGAAAGTACAAAAACAAGCAAAACTGAACAGCAGATTGGTAAACATTTTAGAGACAAACAAGGGACTGAAAGCACACAATTCAGGAGAGTAATCAGTATCCTCTTGGAGAAGGGCCATTCAGGGCGGGGCACAGAATATGTCAAGGGTTCCGGTAACTTCTTGTTGAAGTCAGCAGTCAGCATGAAGGTCTTCATCTTGGGTTTTCTCCTGTTGCCGTATGTTCCAAATGTGATTTATGTTTACCAACAAACAATCAACAAAACAGCTTTAAAGGGGTCACACTGGGAGAACTGCGGCAGTTGGGAAGCTACTGTAGTTGGGGGAGATACTAGGGGATTACACTGGGGCGGAGCAGCCGAACAAGTGAGATGAGGCAGGATTCAGGACGGCCTTCGGAAAACAAACCAATGGTACTTGTTAAATTTATTGTGAGAGTGAAGAAGAGGAATTAATAACTTGAAGTTTTCACCTAAGCCTAATAGGATGTCTTAGGGGAAATCTGCTTTAGGGGATGGAATCAAGAGCTCATTCACAATTTTCTACTTCTTTTTAAAAATTCTTTCTATTAATTAGCAGTCTTCCACATATTTCTTGTGACTCCTGTGGACCTGTGCATTCATTATTTTGTGAATGGTCTTAAGTTTTTCGTATCTAATATTAGGGTTTTCATACCTTTTCCATCAATGTACAAGAACTATTTTTTATATTATTTTATTATTTATTCTTTATTGGTTCATTTCTACTTCTCACTGTAGTAGTAGCTACCAGTTGCTTCCTAACGAATTTCCCCAGATCCTAGCAGCTTAAAAAGAACGAGCGCTCATCTTTTCAGAGAGGCAGGAATTTGGCCGCAGCGCAGCTGGACGGTGCTGGCTCAGGGTCTGGGAGCTGGGTGGTGCAGGTGACAGTGGAGACTACACGCATTTTTAGGATTGACTGAGCCTGGAGGACCATCCATCGATGCTCAAAGAAATGCACAGCAGGTTAGTGCTTGCTGTTGGCAGGAGGCCCCAGCCCTCCCTATGTGGCCTCATAGGCCACCTCAAACACTAGGCCACCACACCACCACAGGTACAATATCAACTCTTTATTCACCTGCTACTGGGGCTGGAGGCACAGCTCAGTGGCAGAGCACTTGCCTAGCATGTGGGAGGCCCTGGGTTTGATCCTTAGCACTGAAAAAGTAAAGTAGGTTTTCTGCTTTTGGATGGAATTTATCTCAAAGTACAAATGATGTATCCTGTTTTTCTCTAGTCAGATGCAAGTAGGAATAAATCACATTATAATTACCAATAGTTTAGTTTCCTAAGGGTGATGTCACAAACTATCACAAACTGTCTTCAAGCAACAGAAATCTACCCTCTCATAGTTCAAAATTCAGAAGTCCACAGCTAAAGTGTCCGCGGATCTGGCTCCTTCCAGAGGCTCCCTCCAGCTCAGTGGTTAGCACAAACTCGGTCACACCCTGGCCGTGGGCACCAGTCCGAGCCTGCCTCTGTCTGCATTGTCGCCTTCCGCCTGTCCTTGTGTCTTCTTTCTGTCTCCTGTAAGGACAAGTTGGATTTAGAGCCCGTCTTCATCCATGCAATCTCAGACCTTACCTTCATCAAGTCTAAGATACTCACCCCAAATGAGGTCACACTAATTTGGCTTTGTTTTCCTTTTTTTTTTTATCAGGACATGTTGTGATACATAATAAATAGGAGACTGGGGTGGCCACCACTTTGAGAGGGTCACTACTCAGTCCACTACCACGTGGGAATCCAACCTGGTGGCTTGCCTGGGCCACACTGAGTGAAGAAGAATTGTTTTGAGCTGCAAATAAAATATATAATATAGTTACACTACATAAATTTAATATGTAAGCAAACGTTTGTTTTTAGAAGTAATACATAGGTAATTATAATGGTATCAAGAGCAAAAACTATTTGACACACTTTTGTGTCTCCTATATCACACCAGCTAAAAATGTTTTTTAATTTATCAAATCGTTTTACAAAATAACATAACCAGCCCAAGCTTAATCATCAAATAAGAAAGTTACACGTTTGCATAGTAACAATACATGCCTGCCTTCTCAGGCACACAGGTGTGTGGAGAGGTCAAAATTGCTACATTTTCCTGGCCAAGTCATACAAGCACGTGTAACATGTGATGCCCTTGGGTTTGGGTTTGACAGACTGTGGGCAGAGGAGGTGAAATTCTCCACTGTGCTCTCCCCTACAAGTGTGCCATTGTCGCCTACACGGATTGCACTTGATCCTTCAGCAGTCTTGCTGTGAAAAACATCACTAAAAAATCACACAGTGGTGTTAAAAGCTTCCAGTCTTGTAGGGCGGCATCATTAGCTGTCCAGGGCAGGCCTGACATCTCTGTTTTACAGTAAACAATCTTATATCCCAAAGAGCAAAAGATCCAAAAGATGCAAAAGATAGATAATGGGAAATGGGGAGACTGATGTTTTGTTTAAGAGAAGGGGACCAAAAGATGCAGGGAAGAAGGAAGGGGAGGGGAAAAGAATAAAAAACCAGTTAGGAAGTGCTATGTTCATGTACCAACTCCCCAGCAGAATGTAATTATGTGCTGCAAATACAGACCAACAAAAAAATAAAAATTGAAAAAATCCTCACATCCTCAACAACAAGCTTTGCTACTCCATTTTGCTGCAATATTGTAAAAATTTCTGAACTAAATATCCTTAAAACACTTCACCAGCCATAATAGTATGGAGGGAGATAATTATTCAGAGTTTAAGACATTTTTGGTTATAAATGTGTTCTTTCCGCTCACTACATACTTTTTCCATTTATTCTAAGACGCATCACTACTAATCTTGGACAAAACTTTGAATCAGAACAAATTCAGTGTAGATTCTCTTGCCATTTGGTGAATACTGGTGAAAATGTGTGTGAATGGATGGGTGAGCATGTTTTCGCATTTTATATGCACACGTTTACTTGTGAACCTTGGCGGAAAGTGTTGCGCAAAAAACTACATACATACATGAAAATCAAGTTCTAGGAGTGATGACCCTGATTTCAATTAGGCCACATTTCTTTTTGCTCTTTTCAGGGGCTCCCACTCAGAAGGCCTGAGCTCACTTGCATTCTTGAGCCTGTGTTCAAGGTACTTAGCTTTCATAGGGCTCAGTTTCCTCATTTGTGAGATGAAGGGATTGGATGAAAAGGTCCCTTTATTCTAAAACATTCAGGACCTGGCAGGCGCTCACCTGGAACCTCTCCTGATAAGCTATTTACAATGTTTATTCTACGTAGCTTAAACAGCAGTAACTCTGAACACTTTATTAATAGCTCATTTGCTGTTGTGTTGACACTTCGATGGACTCAAGGCAGGCTATGTCCAAATGGTTCTGTAAAGTTGAGGAACAGCCACCCTTTCCAAAGAGGGCTGTCTGCAGAGAGCCAGGTGTCCTTTGAGTGACGGCCACATAGCGAAGCACCAGGATAAATGCTTCTATAAGAATCGCTCTTTGAAATCTTACAGCAATCCTGTGGGATGCACACTTTCATTGCCAAGTGCATTTTACAAAGGAGCCAATAGGGATCTAGTGGCTTTGCCAAGGCCATGTAGCTCTGAGAGGAGGAATCTGTGAGCTTTTGTCCTGTGTATGCTATACTGCTGAAGGAGAGATCACTACCTGTAAGAGTCTGTGATGCACTTTATATCCCAATCACTAAGCTACAGACTGCTCAACTGTAACTCCTATCGATACAATAACCACCTATAGAAAAAGTATTTAACATTAGATACCCTACATTAAAGCTTCATAGCTTTTTAAAAGATCTCTAAGTTGCTTCACATGCTATTTTAGAATTCATTAAAGAAAACATAACTCTTGTGTTGTACTGCCCAGCTGTGATAGCCACATGTGACTATCTAAAGGTAAAGTATTAACATAAGTAAAACTAGTCATTCATTTCCTCGGTTTCACTCTTCTCATTTCAAATGTTTGGTAATCACAATTCATGACTACTCTATAGTCATATAGGGCGGTGGGAATAAAGTATGTTTCATTCCTGAAAAATTAGGCTGCATGCAAGGTTTTAGAACTTTGGGAGGTACATTTCCCTTCAAAGTTGCAGGACCAGCTCATAAAGTCCATTTACTAGCTCTTAATAAAGGCCTGGATTGTGTTTAATCTTGACTTTCTGATTTTCACTGCATTTCTTCATTAAGTAAAAATGAGACTCCCTTTTGCCTTGTGACTGTATCATCTGCCACCTCAAAGGCAAAATCTGTCTCATGAATCTACTTTGCACCAAGTGCAATGTTACAGGTTTGAATAAACAACAGCCTCTCTCTCTCCCATCCAGCCAGCAATGACAGCAAAATGATGTGATGCTCAGACCTAGGAGCTAGTGTGTTGGCTTTACTTCAAAGCTTAGATATACACATGAACCATACGAGTAAACTTTTGGACTCAGAACTGCTAAGCAAGTAAAACATAGGAATTCTGCTATGTGCAACAAAAAGAAAACTCTAGGGGGTTGTGTCAAGAAGATTTTTGGAAGCTGGTTTTGGAGGGAACCTCCCTCAAATATATCTATAACTGACGCCAGAGTGTGAGCTTCTCTGAGACAGGAAGAACATCTATCTTGGACTCTCCCACCCAACCCTGCAGCACCTGACCCAGGCAAGCTCCTCATCCCTGGGATGGATGAAACATCTAAGGCCAAGTGCTAGGCTGGAGTAAACCAGTCAAATTGATTAACCAACAAATCATAACAAATTGGCCCCCCGGCCTAAGACTAATCACCCTAAAATGACAGGCATGTGGACATGCAAAAACATGTTATACCGGAGAATTTGACCAAGAAGTGACTCAAAATGCCTTTTGGTGAAGTCTTGCAAGGCCCCTTGACCTTTGAGATGCAGAAGGCAAATGGTTCCTTGGAGAATCTTATCCAGGCATCGGCACACAACCAGCTAGTGGACCAGAAGGGTCTTCTCTGAGGAGCTTTGGCTTGTGTTTGCCCTGATGTCGGGCTTTTCTCCCAAGGCTTTGCCAGTTCCAAACCCACATGCTCAAATCCCAAACTGATCTGGTTCATGAGTTTGGTAAAGATTGTTACACTGGGGCCGGGGATTTAGCTCGGTGGTTTGGTGGCCTGCCTTGCAAGCGCAAGGACCCGAGTTCAAGCCCCGGTACCAAAAAAAAAAAGATTGTTGCACTGCAAAGAGGCGAGCTTTCATTGTCTTACCTTTCTCAAACTGGAACCCTCCAGTAGGGATGGTAAGATTTTCCAACTAAAGAGGAAACCATAGTGTTTTAAGGTAGTCAAAAGTGAGGCTGCTCCTCTGCTCTGAACTGTGCCCTCATTTGACTCTTTTAAGTTCAATGAGCCAGATAATTCAGGAGACCAAGGACAGGGACAAGTCTAAAGGGTTACTGTTGTTCCTTTATTCCCTGTTCAAGATGATGACCAGCACTATTAGGTCTTATTGCTTACAACCATCTTCCAAAGGAGAGATGGCTTCAGAAGTCCGATCAAGGCAAGTTCTGTCTTTTTTTTTTTCCTCTCTCCCTTTTTTTCTTTGTGCAGTACTGAGGATTGAACCCAGGGCCTTCACACTGAGCTATAATCCCCAGTCCTCTTTATTTCTTTTCTTTTTCTTTCTTTATTTCTTTCTTTTTCTGAAACAGAGTCTTACTAAATAACTAAATTGCCCGGGTTGGGCTCAAACTTGGAATCCTCCTACCTCAGCCTCCCAGAGTGTTGGGATTACAGATGCACCCCACCATGCCCAGATGGGATGGCTTCTCTTATTTCTTCTGCTAAAGCACACTAGAGCCCTTCAGTGACACCCAGTTATTACCTGATACCTTAAGGCAGGCTCAGTGACCTTCCCCACTTTAAGGGAATGACTGCCAAATTTCCTTCTGTTTTGTAGTTGAAACGGGCAGAAGAAGCAAGCCTCCAAAGAGGCTTTTCAAAGTATTCTACATATATGAGACTAATTCATTTTCTGGGAATGCTGCATGTAGATCTTTATGTAATTATCTGATCATTTTCTTGCCTTCTAAGGGAAAGTTAAAAACTAAATTTCTTTTTAAAAGGTCATATGGTTTCTTGAAAAGTCTTCCATAAAATTTGGAGCTTCAAATAAGATTTAAAAAATAATAATTTCAAGAAAAATAATTATTTTCACTGCATCATAAACCAGAGAATCCAATTATGAGTTTTCTGATGGTAAATTGCCATGTTAAACTTGTATCATTTAATTATTTGGGGCATCCATTTTTTGATATTAATATTTTTGATATTCCATAAAGATTAAACAAGGAAAATTATGTCATTTTAATGTTTTCAAAGTAGCATAAATTTGAAAATTGTAATTGGCCTTTTCAAATCAGATGTACTTTTCGCAAATAATATAGCATCCCTAGAGTGCTATTTTCCTAACTTACAGCTTTCCAATGACAAGACAAAAGAATGACTTCCCCACTTGCAATCCATCAGTTTGCTTAGAGTCACTCTACCTTGTGGCTGTCACTTAACTAAGAACTGGAAGAGAGATTGTTATAGGGAATCCCAAGTCCATGCAGTCTAAATGACAACCATATATTTCTCCTAGTTGAGCATTACATCCTGCTGAAATGAAGGTGAACAATTTTTCAGTGACACCGGACTTACCCTTATAACCCTGTAGTTCAGGGGAAAGTGATTCTTTTAGAGTACATGACATTCTATTCCAGTAGGAAGTCGGTGGACTGAAAGTTGTGCCTAAATTGCCCCATTAAAGAAGACCCAGTGGGCCTGGAAGAGGCCACTTTGTAAATGAGGGATGGTCCAAACAATAAATAGCATGAGGAGAGTCAGATCCAAACAATGCGTATTAGTATTCTGAAGGCCTTCTTGGCCAAGGGTTACTTCTAGAGGAGGCAGGGGCGGGAGAGAGAGACAGGGACAGAGATAGAAACAGAGAGAAAGAGAGTAACAGACAAGGAGAGACCACTGCTGCATTTTTACCCCAACCTGTAGCTCAAATTTATTCAGTTTTTGTTTATTTCAATCTTAGAAGTCTAATGCCAAAGAAGAATGCATTACTGAAAACACTGGTGCATACATATAGCACCCTCTGTATTAGGGTTTTATTTTAATAGTTCACCACTATAATCTAGAAGGAGGCAAATATTTTCTGCCTTTCTAAACCAGACTAGAGAGCTTACAATTCTTGGTTGGCAAGGCTTTCTGCATTGTTTGTTTCTGTCTTTGTGGGAAATAAGTAAACTGGTCAGCAAAAAGAGATTTTTATTTAGATGAATCCTAAATGAGCCTCTGTTCTTCAATTATTGCTTAAAATGGAAACATTTACACCAGGAAATTTTATCAGTAATTTCTTGAGTTTGGCCACCTCACAGTGCTTGGTTTCTGTTAAATGTGGGCTCATAAAATGCATGTGTTTTTTAAAAAATAATTACCAAGAAGAAATGCGTGATTCAAAGTTGGGAGCTGGAGAGGTCTTGACATTACCTGACATGCTCCGATATTCAATCAGTTCAGAAGCTTCCTCCCCTCCCTATTTGTTGCCAACTCAGTAACTTTTATTAGTGCCATTGTTTAAGCAAACCCACTGCCCAGCAGCTTATGACGGAGACAATGTTGTACAAGCCACAGTCAAAAAGAGGCCGTGATGACAGTGAAACAGGCACCTGCTGAGGGTTAATAGCCATCTAGGTCAAAATGAAGGTCCAGGATCTGTTGGTTCAATCCTAAATTGCCTGTGGCAATGATTGCTAGTACATGGATAGGTTACTGTACAGAAGAGGAGCTTCATTTTAACATAGAAAGAATATTAGCTATTTTATAAAGAGCACAACTGAAAGCATTCCATTTTGAAAGTGGAATTGATATCATTCCTCTGCAAATAATTGGTTCTCATGAGTGAAATACTCACCCACAACATGGCTTTGACTTACCATGTAAGACTAGCATATCTTTGATGCCAGCCCAGTTGTTCATGACCTGAAAACCCACCTTTCACACTTCTTGGTGCTCTGAGCCTTTTTTAAGTGAAAAAGATGCACTTTTTTTCCTGTTGAAAAGGAATGAAGAATCTTTGCCTTTGGAGAATAACTGTAAAATAAAGAACAGATTGATCTATGAGTTGCAGTCCTTGAAGGCTATGTGCCTCCCACCTGATTTGCTCCCATCACCCTTTAGGCCGTGTCACTTTGCATGTGACTTTGCAAGGCTGAGTTGGCTAATAAAGCCAGCACTCCCTCCTTATGCAACTTTGGTGTGCAATTCAATCATTTTAAAAATTAAGGCTTGTAAAAGATGCTATCCAATGGGTAGCATTGGGTCAAGGAGTCACCAAGTGAGAAAACGACTGGTTGTGTGAATTTACTGTTCATTCCTGTGGTTGGTCAGCCAGTATCTATTAAGCCCTATGCACAATTCCAAGTGCTTTGGATGAGACAAATATATCCCTTGCTCTACAGTGTTGGCGAACCTTTTAGAGACCGGTGACCAAAGAGCAGCTCAAAACCCACTTATTTATTGCAGAGTGCCAACACTACAATTAAACCTGAATACGGAGGTGTTAGCTTAGAGAAAAAGCAACTTATACATTAACATCTTTGGTCTTAAAAGGAAAACAAAATAGCATGTATGTAATAAGTTCGCCACCACTGGCTATGCTTTCCATTTTTGTACTATTGAGTCGAGAAAACTACAGCATTTTGTCAGTTCCCATCACTTAGTGACAAGGATATGCTCAAGGAGATACAGTAGTAGACTATTTTATCATTGTACAAACATCATACAATGTATTTACTGGGACTGAGGCAGCTACAATGCCACTGGGCAATCACGTCTTATGGCACGGCCACCAGATATATGTCCTTTGTTGCCCAAAACACTATTATGTGACTCATGACTGCAAAATCCAAAAGCAGAAAAGCCCATAATATGAAACTATATTGTCTCAGGCTAGACGAATTGAATCAGAACCTCTGAAACAGATCATAGGTGTTTCTGAAGTGCCGCCAAAGTCCGATGGCTTGTGGACCACTAGAACTAACAGTAAACACTAGGAATGAACAGAACTTGGGAAGAGCTCAGCTAGAAAGTTCCCTCCAAGAAACAAGTTTCTCCACATTCTGCTTCCCACAGTTCAAAGCCTGTATTTTATGTGTTAAGAAACTTTCATAATCATACATGTAGAATCAAGTAAGAGGCAAGTTTTCTACCTAGAGGTGGAGTTCTCACACAATTTGTTTACCAAACATACGACTTCAAATGCGGGAAAATTACTTTCTACCAAATTATTTTGTGGACCTTGGAGGATTCTTATTTGAAGTTTTGGGAGCATGAGCATTCTTGTGAGTATGCAGTTACAGTCTTTACCCACAAAAGCTCATTACTGGAATTTCTCCTCTATTTGCTAGTGAAGGTGGTAAAGAAATGAGAAAAATCACCAAGTGCACACAAGACTTTATGAGCAACATTTATATGATACAACAATTCTCAAATATACAAATGAAACTCTAACTTATAGTTAAGATAGAAATGCTAGCAAAGAAGAGAACCATCAGAAGAGTGACTTCTTTCAAAGATTTTTTTTCAAATGAATGGAATTATTTAGCTTAGAGAGGTACAAAGCAAGAAAACAATCAAAGCTATAATAACTCTAGATACGTAAAGATTAAAGTCCATGGTCTGTCTTTATGATGTACAGAAAATGGGGTTCACCAAAGGGAGAAAAGAAATTATCCACAGGGAAACAAATGAACTTTGTAAAAATATTTGAACAAAATCATTAAAATACAAGTTGTGTTTTAGATGTTGATATACTGGTAAATGTTTAATCAAATGCACTCTGGAGGGAAGACAAAAAGCTCTGAAATATACCAGTTGCCATTTTTTATGGTGTCAATGCTTCCACCTTGGCTGATTTCAGGCCAGCAACATCAGTGAAATGCAGGTCTAGGAAGAGACACACAGTAGCATACGGCTGTATAGCATTTCCTCTTAGAGATGCAACAGACATAAATAACATCAGGGATGTGGTTAGTAGTAAAATATAATAGAATAGAAAGTAGTGAGTTTTGAGTGTATATCACTTTCCAAGAAATACAGTTTACTCATATATAATTTAAGGCTTAATAATACCTTTGTTTAACAGTTGGCTTCGAAATTCCTGAAGGTTTAACAGCTGGTCCTCCAGCGCCAGTCTGAGCCCAGCTGCAGCACGGCATTGGTAGATCTAATCACTGTCTCCGATGGAGGAGACTACAGAAGCAAAGTTCTCAAAGCAGCTTTCCAGAGTCACTCCAAAATGGGGTGTGTGTGTGTGTGTGTGTGTGTGTGTGTGTGTGTGTGTGTGTGACTAGAATTAAGAGCCAACACAAGAAACCAATTAAACACAGACCTTCTTCTGAGAAGTTCAATGAGAAACGCTGTATGCTGTAGATCAGGGACTCTAAACTGGGGCCATTTTGCTCCCTGGGGATATTTTGCAATAACCAGGGCCATTTCTCTTTGTTCCAAATGGGGCATCTAGAAGAAAGAGGCCAGAGATGCTCCTGAGAATCCTACCAGCCAGAGGATAGACTGAAAATGCTAATAGCACTAAGGCTTGGAACCTGCTGGAGCCTTCTGTATAAAGTCAAATGTTATCATTTCTTTAAAACTGAGTACCACTTTCTCTCCTAAAATATTTTCTTCTATCAGGTAACAAGAACTCTACAACCCACTGTGTCTCCCCCTTTGGTCTTCATTATAGCAACTATCTTAATATTTCTGCTTACCCCTTTTTCAGGACCCTGGTATTTTTTATCTTACCCTTGTATATGAGTCTTTTATGAACAGCACAAATGACCTTTAGGAATAGGGAGGGAATGGACGATGGGTAGATGGATGGATGCATGGATGGATGGATGAATTGATGGAAGGGACAAAGCAAAATAAAGACAAAAAGAAAAGAATGAAGGAAGACAAAATTTTGCTTTAGAATTAGAAACCACGAAGAAAGAAACAACTGGATGTCAAGGTGCATCTATTTTCCCATAAATGACTCCAATTTATTTTTCTTTACGGCACAGTAGTACTCCATTGTGTGTAAATACCACATTTGCTTTATCGATTTATCTATGGATAGACATATAAAAAGCAAAATAAAGGATAGCTAATAAGAAGTCGAGAGACAGATCTTTCTCGGATGGGAAGGGGATGAAGAGATGGAGTGGGGAAGGGACGGAGAAGTGGTGAGAAAAGTAATGAAGACAAGTTCTGTACATGGCCCCACCCCACACAGGGAATAGAAACACGTACAGAAGTAAAACAAATAGAAGCAATTGGGTGGCTGCCAACAGAACCTTTACAAGTACACATTTTTAGGGCAAGGGATGTAGCTCAGAGGCGCTGTGCCTGCCTGGCAAGTACGAGGTCCTGAATTCAATTCCCCGTTCCAGAAAAACATTTTTTAAATGTAATACATATTTCTGCTTTCAGAGGAAAAATGATCCCTATGCTGTCACATCCCTGGTGTCCTTTGAAGTTAAGAAGATGCCTTATAGAGATCAGCCCCCAAAACTCCCAGAAGGAAGCATAGCAGTGAGTATCTCTTTGGAAACCATGCACACGAATGTAATATCAATGCAATATTTTCAACCATTATCCAACAGGTACGTTGTTTAGCTGTTTACTTCACTTCAAGAAAATTTTCCAATTCTCACACACTTTACAGTTCAGCCTGGCAATTTCTTAGTGCCTGACCTATTTTTTAAACCTTTGATATAATATCGAGCTTAAAAAATATGGGGCAGGACTCAGACTATTCAGCATTTTTCAATCAGACCATTTTGACACAGAGAAGTCCAGGTAGCAATGATAACTATATCAAAATTAATTTTTAATTTTAAAGACAACATGGTGAGTCAGGGACAGAGGGAAGAAACTCTTTTTTAGGGGAAGTTGGTTTTGGACCAGCTCATTTTTCCTTTCTTTACAGGGAACTACCAATCTGAGGTGGAAAATATAAAAATACACTATAGGCTTTCCTTCAATGAAATGTAATTTTTTAAAAATCAAGGCTATTAAACCTAACTGGTCCTCAGCAGTGTGGCAAGTCATGCAGAGGGGACAGAGCCACAGGAAAGAGGGGGCCAGCAGCCACTGTTACCCAAACTCTGCTTTTCCAGTTATATGTGAAGTTATCAGAAACTTCTGGAAAATAATATTAAGATTTCAGCCTTCATCTCTTGGTCATTCTATGAATATTTATAACCCCCAACTGGTACTCTTGGTCTTTGTTATTCAAAGTGTGGTTTGGAGAAGAGCAGAATCTTCAGTATCACCTGGGAGAGGATTAGAAATACAAAAATAGGTCTCATTCCAGGCCAGCTGAGTCCAAATCTGCATTTTATCAAAATCATCAAAGCATCCATATGTGCGGTCGTGGTTAAGAAGCACTACTTTATAGGTGGTGTATAAATTGATCCTGTTGTCTTCTCTTCGCAACCCAGGTCTTCAAACTTCATTACATTAGCCTCTGTAGCCTAATTTACTTTTAGCAATTTAAATTAATCTACTGATAAGTGATTCTCAACTTGTCGCACATAACAGAATTATCACTCATGCAAATATATAAAAGCATACACATGCTTAGACCTCACTTGAAGTATCTGAACTGAGGGGCTGTACTTTAAAAGCCTTACAAGTGCGGATTTGGTAGTGAAACTAGTTTATCCTGAGCATCACCTGGGAGACACACACAACTCAAAAGAGGAGAGGTTTATTTTGGCTTACGGTTTTAGAGGGTTCAGTCCACCCTCCTCTAGCTCCAAGGCAAGAAAGGTGCCGTAAAAGGGCCTGGTGGAGGAAAGGTGTTCAACCTTTGGCAGCCAGGAAGCAGAGAGAGAAGAGAGAAATGGGGATAAGATTTCCTTTTCTAGGTTCCACCTCCAGTTCCACCTCTGAACAACACATTCGGCTATGAATTCCTCTGTGAATTAAACAACTAAGTAGCATAGCACATCCATCATCCAGTCACTTTTCAGAAGCCCCTCCTCTGATCATGAGAATTTGGGAGCACATTTTAGATCTAAGCTATATACCCACCTGATGGAATTGTTAAGAAGATTAAGAAAGGTATGTACATAGAGCTCTAGTATCGCACCTGGAACAAGGGAGTCTCTACAGTAATCTTAATAATCTTCCTAAAAGCCTCACCTTCTCTGCTACATCCACTCAGCCCACATTGGAAATGACAGTTACAATGGGCACAGTCGCTGTATTTTAGAGCCAGCCTGGCCACATCTTTCTTCATTTAGATCACTCTCATTTTCTCACGAGCTGTCTGCCGTAGATTGGATTTATGATCAGCCCAGAAAACAGAGGCTTTGGGCTTTTAATATGGCGTACTCATGCAAAGAGGTTCAAAGGCTTATTGCTCTAAGAGATATAAATCCAGGCCCTTTGGTTTTCTCCGAGCACATGTTTCCTAACAGAAACACATGTTACAGTTGATTCCATGAACAGGATTGCCTCTTTCTGTGTTGGCCACAGGTGACAGCCTGCTGTTCTCAGCTCATCTCAAAAGATGCTCAAATGCTCAAATGCTTGCTTCCTCTACCTGCACCACCTGTTACCTTATTGGGGGGAAAAAAGAGACCTGTTATCTAATGCAGATGATTTACCACACCATGTATGTGAAGATTATTGGAAAAACATTTAGGAATGGAAGTGCTTTCAAGTCCCCCAATATCTAACTAGAGATCTTGCAAGCAGAAAGTTATCTGTGTGGTACAGGGAAAGTCTTTCTGTGGCTTGATTTGATAAGAGAGCTCTGGTTGGAGCAGGCGGAGATTTTTTAGCAAGTTCTCCTCAGGTCTTGTCACTTTTCCCTCAGAAATATCCTAGCAGAAAGTTATCTGTGAAGTACAGGGAAAGTCTTTCTGTGGCTTGATTTGATAAGAGAGCTCTGGTTGGAGCAGGCGGAGATTTTTTAGCAAGTTCTCCTCAGGTCTTGTCACTTTTCCCTCAGAAATATCCTAGCAGAAGAGAATTCCTGTAAGGTCATAGACTCAGTTGGAAGAGATGGTCTGAGGATCATCAGGGTTGCCGTCAGGGCCTTGGGGGAAAGCCTTCAACATCATGAGACAAAACAGTATATACTTGTTTTCCTAGACTCCTGTGTGTGATGGTTAGTTTGCTGGTTCTTCCTTTTCAAGATGGTCATAATTCAGCCATCACTTGAGACCTAAATAAGCTTCACACATGGAAAAGTAGTTTCCATCTGCTCCCAAACAGCATCTGTGTTTATAACAAATGAACCTCTGTGACATGACGTTTGTCCCCTTCAGAGGTGAGACAAAAGCTGTGATTCAGAGGGATACGAATGACCACTGAATCGTGGCGAAGAAGTGATTCAGCTGTTTGCACAATATTTTAGCTCACCAGTGAACCTTGCCACTTGCCCACCATGCAGCTAATATCCAATTTATATACAGAAAAAAGCATAATTCCAGAGGTGCTTATCATAAAATATTTCGTGGGAATTCTTATTTACAAACCTATCTGTAAACTGCAAATCCATTTGATTTGCAGAATTTGTAGCAAAATTTTGACACCTGAAAATGGGGTTCTTATATGAAACAACTGCTTGGAACACAGATTTATTGTAGGGACTACTTCTCTCAGAAGAGCTCTCTAAATGTTATTAAATGTGTGCACTACACATTTACTAAATGGCACTGCAAGTGGGGCGTCTTGGTACAATTATTCAAAACATTCTTCTGATCCCACTGATGTATGTTTACAGACGATCTTGCGATAAATAAATATAGATGTCAACATTAATTAAAGTTGCAAAGGCAAGGGAGCTCTTTCATCCTACCTTGGTATTTTTATTGTGAAAATATACAAAAACATATCAAATGTCAATGATAAAATGTAGACACCTTAAAAGTCTATTTATGGCCTTTCACCTGTAATAAAGAACAACACGATTTACAACACAACGAAGGTAAAATTAAATGTTCCTCACTTAACAGCACTTTCAGAAAATCTAAACTGCTTACCATTTAAGAATTTCACTCCCTGAGATTTTAAATGATGGTAATAAGTGAGTCGTTAAACTTTTGCACCATTTCTTGCAGTAGGTACAGAGATTCCACTAAATGGAAAAGTATTAAAACAGATTGTTGATTCATTGACATGGAAATGAATTTCCCCCCTAAATTTTAAGTACCCTAGTTATTCAACATTAATCTTTTTTTAAAAGAAGTTGACATAGAGCCCCAAGCTCTTATTTTGAAAAGAAACTTTTAGTGCTACGTGAATTCCGTCTTCTGCCTTGGGATACTGTTTTGGTGAAAGAATTTTATAATAAAGGACTTTGTAATTCAGCTAATCTCACCATTGTACAAAATGCTACGGTGCTGTACAGTGCAGTACAGCGACTGCTCGTCATTTGTGGACATTTCATTTCTGAAATGTAGCAAGGGGAACTAAAGAACCGAACTTAGAGTTTCACTGTACTTTAACTCATTGAAATGAAAATGGAAACACTGATGCATATAAAATATTTCTCCATTAAACATAGCTTTATTGATTTTGTAGCACTACATTTCATGTTTACCATTGAAATTTTAGCAATAATTATATGTTGCCAATGCAAAATGCACACTGGATTTTAGAGACAGTAAAAAAGTAAAATATCTTTAAATTTTTATCAAATTATGAATATTTTATATCAATTACTCACTGAAATAGTAAGTTTATAATAATAGATAATAGTTGGTATTTAGTGTTAAATAAATTATATTATTAAAAGTGATTACCACATGTACTGTTACTCTAATGTGCTACTAGAAAATTTTAACTTACAGTTGTGGCTTGTATTATACTTTTATTGGGCAGCACTGATCAAGAGCCAAGGTTAAAACTGACAGTAGGACCCATGGGACTTCAGAGATCCTGGAGAGTTTGATAAGTATTATTTGAAATGAATGAACATTTCTTGCTCTAAGTCAGTTTTTGGTCATTAGAAACTAAAAATAATGGGCCCAATTAATGCCAAGGTAAGCTTTTCGTAGACTTGTTAAAATGAATTATGAGACAAATAGAAACATTAAAAACAGCAAAGTTTTTAGACTTGTCAGTATTTTACTTGTTGCTCACACTTTCCCCAAATTAGTCCATTCTCCATCACCAGTGTATATTTAGACAAACTTGGGTCCTATGGAAATGATTGATTAAATTCTTCCCTGTTAAGCTCACTTTATCTGTGCAGAGCAGTAAGTTTCTACCTACAGATGAAGCACCCATTGGAATTGGCTGAGTTACTGACCTGAATATGTCACATGACTCCCTGGTGCTTTCTTCTCAGGAGGACCTTTCTTTCCTAGATGTATATGGGACTCTTTTAATCGTGTGCTATATTCAACTCTTTCCAGTAGCTGTCTGTCCTCTCCACATTGAAAGTCTGAAGAAATGCTCTGGGTTTTGCTGGTTTTCAGTATTTCCACTGACCTTGGTGTCCATATAGTGACTTTCCCACTATGAAGCAACAAGGCTGGATAAATACAGGAAGGCACCAGGGCAAAGGAAGTTCTCTGCAGCTGGGTCCATTTTAGACTGAGACTGGGCAGCCTCAGCACCCCACAGGTGTCCTAAAGATAGAGATGGAGGAAAACAGAACCAGGCTCGAGGGAGACACTTGAATTGTGTACCTTTAAAGACTGTGATCCTTCTCCCTAGGGAATTGCATAAGCTTACTTGCAAGAACTCTGCATGGCATGCGTCATTCTACCACTTTAAAGTACTCAGAGAAAGGTCTGGGGCTTTTACAAAAATGAATCTAATGTTCCGCAAAGCAGTCCGGCAGCTGTTTTGATAATGAAAATTTCAGAATTCTGGGATGGAGAAAGAATTTCAGATTTTTGGACCACTGTATAGTTACCATCTCCTCGCAGAGTGTTGCAAGGCTTAAATAAAAACCCAACCAGTTTTGTAACTGTCCCTATAAAGCTGTTCCTGGCTTCAAGGGACCCTGTTAAGTGTATGCTGTCAATTTCATGTTTTATTTAATTGTACTTTTTTACATAGCAGGAAGTCCCTCCCAGTATCTTCATTAGCTCTTTGTAAGGGGCTCTCCAGGCTTGTTTCTATATAGATAGACCAGTGCTATGGACCATGCATCAAAGCCTGCAGGAAGCAAGTGGCAAACGTACCAGGCAGAGGACTCAGTGGGCATTCACTCATTCCATTCCGTTTCCTTTGTATTAAAATCATAACAACTGAAGGGTCTGGGCCCCTTATTTCAACTCCTTTAGAATTTTTTTGAATTCACAAAACCAAGATTGTTTTCCCAATTTGAAATGAAATAGCTGCAGGTGACTTAAAATTTGAATTAGGTAAGTCCAGAGAGTAAAGGTTCAGAAATATCCATTGCTTCTCTTACCTGAATTTCTGGCTAGCAAATTTTAACACACTCTCACACAGGCACAAAATATAGATTTTAAAGTGTGTGGTTTCCTTGGTAGACTTAGAACAGAAGGGGAAGACATCTTCTATTTAAAAAAGAAAAACAACAATTTCGACGACTCCAGATTTCTTTTTCCTGGGTCATTAAAACTGGCCTGTAAGTAAATGATCATTATCGTCCCTTTCAGTTTCAAAGCTCTGAATTCTCATTACTAAAACCATCCGTCCACTTCCAGGAAGGTTAAGTTCATTTGGAAATACTACTTCACGCCTTTCTCGGATTACTGAGAATGCTAGGATTGAGCGTCGATGTCCTGAGAGGTAATTAACTAAGGTAAAAGGATATGCAGAGAAATAACTAGGTCCTAATTTGCTCGTGTCACCATAGATATGCAAAGGATCGCTTTAGAATAAACTAGCTAGGCTGTGGAATCCTGAACGCATTACAAATGCTTTGAGTCCTTGAAATAAAATTCTTCAATATGTGAGTAATGTGTCTCTCAGTGTGCAACGGTGGAATGTCCTCTCCGGAAGGCCCCTTCTTACTGATAAGTCAGATGAAATAGAGATAATGTTGGCGAAGAGCAGTAATGAAGGGAGAGGGAGAAAGTAGAATGGTGAGTAGGTTAAACCCAGCCTCGACCTCATCGAGAGTATCTGTCAAGTCCCCGGCACTCTTGTCAAGACGGAGCCACCATCAGGCTCCTTACTTTGTCGATTCCGCTCTTCGGTCTACACAGAAATGATAGTTGGGGCTGCAGAACCGAATGAATGATGGCATCGTGGTGTGTGCTGCATACAGGAAGTTGACTGAGATGGGGGAGGCAATAAAAACCAGGACGAGCCCAGAAGAACATCAGCAGAGCCCTCATATCTAGTTAAGAAGGCAGAGGAAGAAGAGGGGGCCCATGGCTAAAGCCCAACACTAGAGTTAGGTGATTCCCTGACAGAACAAGTTCTAGAGGCACCAACATTTGTCGTGGTTTCATTCTGTTCTGAGGGGGTGGTCTTTAGAATTATGGTCTAGAGTTCCTGAGCATGTTCCAGGATTGAAAGTGGATCAAATTTTAACCACACTGACAACGAGGAGCACGTAGACCAATTTAGTGGAAGCAATGCTTGTTACTCTGTTAAACCAGATATGCCTGTGTTGGTAAATAACGTCTGGTTCCAAGAATAGGTTTCTTTCTCTTTTGTTTGACAACAGATTTTAGCAAAATGGCTGGGTTGCCCCTTGATTTTGCATGGAGGTCTACAGCTTTCATGCACAAGCTCCCAACATACAAGCAATAGAAGTGTTCCTTCTGCCTACCTGGGGAGCGGAAGGAGGTTCTTAGACACTGAGCTTGTGATGTGGGAGCATCTCATTTTCCTCCAGGCTCTTTTTGCAATAGTGGGAAATGAAATCAGCTCCAACGTCCAAAGCCTCAGTTCAATTCGGCGCCTCAAAAGTGGATTTAGGATTGAAGGCTGCTCCAACGTAACAGGGCAATATTTACTTTGTGCCTTATGGTGTCAAGGCAAATAACAATCAGAGAACAATTCTGCAAGGAATAATGTTACTTGCTTGGGGATAGAACAGCATTGCAATGGGAAAACACATGCTATAGTCAACTATGATTTTTTTTTTCAAAGATATTGAGGCAGAGGAAACTTTTAATAGCAAAATGAGGAAGATCTCACAAAATAGTTTGAAAGGATAATCATTAGCCACATGGATTACTAGCCAGGGAATTGCTATTCTGAAATTGAATAGACAGTTGCTGGGCAGACAACGTGCAGAAGTGTTTTGAATATGATCCTGGCCTTGGTGCAAGGTAGTGGTCCTGGCAGTCTTTTGTGACAGTCACTATTAAGCAATCGTGCATCACAACCTCCCCTTCCTTCCCCGCCTCTCTCCCTCCACTTCATTTCTATTCTTGAATTCCCAACTTGCCAGACCCAGGAACTTGCTTCTTCTTAAAAGACCATGTCTGAGCCAGGCGTGGTGGCACATGCCTGTAATCCCAGCACTTGGGAAGCTGAGGCAGGAGGATTGCTATGAGTTCGAGACCAGTCTAGGCTACATGGTGAGTTCCAGGTCAGTCTCAACTACATAGTGAAACCCTGTCTCAAAAACCCAAAAAAGAAAAAAGAAAAAACTATGCCTGACTGCTACAACCCCACAAACTTCCCTGTGGATGATTTCAGTTATTGTATAGAGTAATGCAGAATGATCCTCAGTATTACCCTGGCAGTGACTATGTGCTTCACCAGTTTTCAAGTTAGAACTCATTTCCTTTATTTTCATTTCAGATTAAGACGTCAGTTATTTGGGCAACTCCAAATGTTTCCTTCTCAATCCCGTTGTGGGTCATAATACTGGCAATACTTCTGGGATTGTTGGTTCTGGCCATTTTGACCTTAGCTTTGTGGAAGGTGAGATGATTTCCTTTGTTTTCCTTTTGCACTGCGGTGGCCACTGAGGGGCTTTAGAAGGATATTGTTGGGGGAGTTTGAAAGATACTGTTAAAGGAATAATTTGGAGGTTTAGAAAGGTCTGAAAGACAAGCAGAAAAAAGTGTCTTGTTTGCTCTGTCTCACTTCACATATCCATGTAGCTAATGTTTAAGATGACGAGTAGTCTTTGATATTGTTTTAATCTTGAGATTTGTAACCAAGCAAGACCTGCGATCTTTCCCCTTGGTTTGGAGTAGTACTGTTAATAGGAACATTTCTTTCTGGTTTAATTAAGCAAGGTCATAAGCTTCTCTATCATCCTGTCATTAATCCTTTGAGATTTTTCTTTATAAGCACTGCACTCATGCAATTAATATAGGTCGATCGTATTTTTAATTTTGATTATTAATGAGGCCCAGTAGATCATGCATGCTATCAGGTGCTTACACTTGTTTTGTAATCTTGTCTATTCGTCTGTCTTTAAAAACAAATTTGAACCCAGTGCCTTCCTACTAAACTACATCCCCTGCCCTTTTAATTTTGATTTTTTCTATTTTTGGAGACAGGGTCTCACTACGTCACTAAATTGCCTGGGCCAGCCCTTGACTCGTGGTCCTCCTTCCTCAGCCTCACAGAGTGCTGGGATCACAGGCGCTGCCATGCCCAGCCTGTCTTCATTAGGAAGCATTACCTTAGTCTCTGATGTGCTCTGCTGAGGTTTGTTCTAAAAGAATACAATAGAAATTAATTTCTGGCTCAGCAAATTACACAACTGCCAAGCCGCATGGAGCCTCCCATTCCAGATGCCAGTGTCACAATTACATGACTATGGAAGGGATTAATCCAGTCGCATATTAGTTAACTGTTATTGTCATGGTCCCCTAAAAACATAGTGTATTTTTATTTTGAAACAATGTGCAGGATGCTCAATAGACCTACAAATTGGGAAGGCTTTGGCTTTGTACTAAATAATAGCTCTTCTAATAATGATCAGCTGTTTTGCGCCACCCTGAGCCCCCAGAATCAATGGCACACATTTAGAAATGACTCTTGTGTTACTGTCTGTTTATAGTAACTATTATAGATCCAAGAAACACAAAGTACAATCATATATTCCGATCGACAGACTATTCCCCTAACCCTGGAGAAGAGCCCATAACTGGGTTTCCAACATAAGAAGAGATAAATAGGAATTGAGGTTCCAGGGTTCTAGCAAAAGACACATTCTCCTTGGCAGAATACTAATTTGAAATTCAAGGGGGACAAAGCCCTAGAAAGATTTCTTCGCACAATTGCTGGTGAATCTGTGGAAAGTCACTGGAGTATTCATACCTAACTGGTCCTGCGATTGAGATAAAGGACAGATGCATCCTCCTCTAACTACTGTGTGTCCCACCAAGTGTGGGGCGCTAAGCCATGATCTCCTCGTTTCCTCCCAGGGTCACCTGGAGTCCACAGCAGGAGACAATGTCCTGTTTCTGCTCAACAGTTAGTACTGTTCAGCAAACTTGCAGAAAAGCAGGAAGGGAACCTCTGGGGCATGCTGCTAGAATCTTAAGGAAATAGCCAAGGTGCATGAGTGGTCTGTATGACATAGGGACACTCAGACAGCCTGATGTAGTGACACGCACCTGTAACCCCAGTATGTAGGGAGCTGAGGCAGGAGGGTTGTGAGTTCAAGCTCAGCCCAGACAACTTAGCAAGATACTATCTTACGATAAAAAAGAGTGAGGGTGACTGGGGATGTATGTAGCTCATTGTGAAGGCCTTCTGTTCAATCCTCAGTACTATGAAAACAAAAAATATAGAGATATTTTACTATCTCTTCGTGGTCAGAGGACACAAATGCTGTCCCCCTGCTCACCTTGCCCTGTGCAATGAATTCTTTTCTCTAGGCAACTAACAAACACATTACTCGCATCTCTTAATTTGGAGAATTGAACAGATTACATTCACAGAGCTCCAAGTTCATATAAAGTGACCATTCTTTGAGTAAGGGCTTTGGCTTGACCCTATAATCTGTTTTTTTCTTTTTCACAGTGCGGATTCTTTGACAGAGCAAGACCTCCTCAGGATGATATGGCTGATAGAGAACAGTTGACCAGTGACAAGACCCCAGAGTCCTGACAAAGAAAAATTAAGACACTGTTCAAAGACAAGAAAGGACAAGGGGACTAAATAATTATAGCTTTCCTGTGCCTGCCAGGGAGCTAGGAAATGGAAGGGCCCTAAGATTATCACCTCATCTACTCTGCTCTTTGGGGAAGAAAGTTCCCACGGAGCCCAGTGAACCATCTTGGAAATGGCAATGGCAGCACTAGAAGCAATTTGCAGTCTCGAAAGATTTCTTTTGCTTTTGGGCCGGGGATTTAGCTCAGCAGTTCTGCTGCTTGCCTTGAAAGTGCAAAGACCTGAGTTCAATCCCTGGTACCAAAAAAAAAAAAAAGAAAAAGAAAATGCTTTCATCATTCCGTATTTGGCAGACATACCAAAATGGGCACAGGAACTTAAGTTGCAAAAATGAAATATCTGAATTGCTACAGAATTTAGAGCGTGAATTAAGACTGAACTGTCCAACACTACTGTATCCAACAGAACATTCGACACCTCCCTCCAGAAAAGAAATGTTTCTAATGGTGCGATGGCTCAGGGAGACAAGCAATATGTTGATGGTACTGTGAAAGTACTCTTGTAATGACAAAGATAATTTCATAAGTGAGGATAAAATTTTATTTATTTATTTTCCATTTCTCTAGGTGGAGATTCCGGTTGTCTAGAGGATTTGGAAATTAAGATTTGCTTAGCTAGTATTCAGAATCGCTTACTTCATTTCCTTCCTAGGATACCCACTTTGTTCAGATAACTCACTTAACAGAGCTTTTTCAAAATTTAGACAGTATTAAGAAAAAGCAAATTGATATTAGGAGTCAGTGTGCTTAATGCTTTGCTTCTTTCTACCTGGAATGTTAGTCACACCATCCAGGCACTCATATCTGCTCAATTTAACTTTATAAA
>NW_022900949.1:26804641-26815241 GCF_012274545.1 Fukomys damarensis
ATATGCATTGTGAAGACCTTTCCAGTTATTTAGTTAAAATATGAATTTCAAGGTACTCACTCACTCCTCTGTGTGGTATTTAAAAGTAAAAGTAATAATAAAAATGTCTAGAGTCCATTAATAAAAAATTAAGACTACAGATAAATATTATTTTAATAGCTATAACAGACAACACCAATACTTAGCTTGGAGTTAATATTCATTTTTCCTGCTATACCTCATCCTTAGATGCACAGAGAAAACATACTGAACATAAATAGGATGAAAACATAAAGTTCTACAGGTGTGAGACAACCCCAGAAAGCTGAGTCCCAAGGATTTTTACTTAAAATTTTTTATTCCAACTTTATTACTAATTTTTACTGCTCATCTTTATAGTACATAACCTTGGAGAGTAATCTTTTCTTTAAGCTAGTTTTTTCCTTCGTCTTTAACTTAACCATCATTAAAATGTGTTAACACCTTTGTAAATAATCCATAATCATGTGTAATGTTATCATTTTGAAGAAAAGCTGACCAGCCAAATCCATAGGTAGTTTCCACCATTCTGTATCCTTTTTATAACAATGAAAAATTACTATGGAGAAATGCTGAACAAATTTTTATGTGCAATATTTTATAGAACTATGTATCTAAGGCATGTTTACACTGGCATTAGTTATTTTTAAATGAATATCCCGAATATTAAGTAGGATAGAACAAGCTGACCGAGACTCTTAAGTTTACAAAGCAGTTGGAAAAATCTGCGTCCCAGTTTCAACAATCACGCTTTATTTGAAAGATGACCCTAACTCACAGACACTAAATTTTATGTGGTGCCTTAACCTGGAGAGGAGCCATTTGGCGCCAGCTGCAGGACCTCGTTGGAAAGCGAGCTAAAGGCACATGGAGGAACACACGTTTGCAGTTCATCTTCTCCCTGCTTGTGAATTAAATGCTGCCGTGGTAGCTGTCTGGTGCCTGCCAGTTGAATTCTCACTCCCATTCCTCAGTCACTTGCCTCAAAGAATTTCAAAGTCCCCCACCAGCTTCTGGGGTCTGCTCTGTTAATCTTGTAGGAAGGGCCAGCTTTACAAGCAGGTAACCCTGTATATGATACGATTTGAGCAATGCCAGACAGCTCTGTCTGCCCTAGACAATGTCCTAATTGTTGTCATGCCTGACTCATGACCAAGAGAGATTAGCTCCTTGGGATCTTTGGTGATAAAAGGTCCCTGAGAGAACGCACCCTATGCCTTCAAGATAGTATTTGTGAAGCAACTTATAAATCCTAGAGCCAACCGCAGGGGCCTGAGGACGAAATTCCTACCAACACCTGGAGGAAACTAGAGATGCCAGTGGAAGACTAGGACCCAGAGCACAGCGGAGCACAGGGGCTCCCAAAGCTGACCGTGGCTTCCCAGCCTCAGCCAAGAGCGGTCCCTTGCTCAAGGGCACTGCTGCCTACAGGGATGGCAGGAGGCTGTCACTCACAGGCACACGAAGTGGCCTCTGCCAAGCCTTAGAATGCAGGAGTGAACAGAGGAAGGGAGAAAATAGGCTGGGTGAGCCCTCCAGTGACGAGTCTTCCACATTTCCTCCACATGAAGACACGTTGCACTGAGTGTACAACGTGAACAATATTGTCCATTTCTTCATAACGTGCTGAGCCCTCCTAGGCGCCTGTTTTTCTTTGGGAAGAAATCCTTTTTCCAGTTCCTGCAGCTGCTTTTTAGGACACAAGAAAATAGGCAAATTACATTTTATAAACTGGGAGATTTTTATACAGTAAATAAGTAACATATACTAGTCACCACTGAAACTCTACTCTTAAAACAGAGCTCTTTTTTATTTAAGTACATGTGTAGACGTCTGTGCAGATTTTCATGTAACTGTGTATATTGTCACTAATAAAATTAAAACTTAAAGACACGATGGCATTTTAATGGTTTGTTTTACATGCAGCATAAAGCCTCCTAATGGTGAGGCACTGGAGAATTGCTACCTTTACACCCTGATTCTTTACTATAAAAACATTTAACACTAGAAGATATTTGAATGCACAAAATTAGGGTGCTCCTTGGAATGATGAAAATGTTCTGAACTTAGATTGTGGTGTGGTAGTTACACAACTCCTTGAATATACTGAAAACTTTTGAATTGTGCCGTTTGTGCAAGTTACAGAGTGCAAATATATCAATACAGAGGTTAATGGGTTACTTATAATACTTTTACCCTTTTACAACTGTCCACATTGTCTTTTTTTTTGGGGGGTTGGTTTTTTGAGACAGGGTCTCACTACATAGTTGAGACTGACCTGGAGCTCACTGTGTAGCCCAGGCTGGTCTCAAACTCACAGTGATCCTCCTGCCTCAGCCTCCCGAGTGCTGGGATTACAGGTGTACGCCACTACACCCTGTTTACAACTGTCCACATTGTCTTTTGAATTTTGTCTACATATCCCTCCTGTGAAGTTCCTTTATGAAGTCTTCTCTTGCCTATTTGCTCAATGCCCAGACTCCTCTGGCTTCCAATAGTACTTTGTAACTTCTACACCTCTGCATCTGTTGATGTGACCGTCTTCCACCTGCAGTGAGAGCAGGAAGCACATCTTTTCAGCTGTGTGTTTCTCACACCTAGCAACCATACCTGGTATACAGTTAAGGCCTGTGTCCCTCCTGATTCTACAGTGAAATAAATTAATATACATATATACATTTGCATAGAGTAATAACCCTGGTTAGCATGTGCTTCTGTAATCCACTTACATTACTAAACACCAGAGTACACACAGATATGTGTACCTTCTCCTGTTTACAATACTCATGCAATGCTATTGCAAGTAAAGTATCCCTTGTCCAAGAACCCAAAACGTGAAATGCTCCAAAACCCAAAATATTTTGAGCACCGACATCATGGGACAAGTAGAAAATTTCACTCTTGACTTTGTGAAGAGTCAGTCAAAACACAGCAACACTAAAAACATTGCATAAAATTACTTTAGGCTCTGTGTGAAAAATGCATATGGAACATAAATGAATTTCCTGTTTATAGCTGGATCCCTTCCCCAAGATATTTTGCACAAATACTCCAAACTCCAAAACAATCCAGAATCAAAAATACTTTTTTTCTCAGAATGTCAGTACCAGGTATTACTACCAGGTACTCTATTCAATTGCTTAACCATCTCCCTCTTGTGGTGAATAACTGTTCCCGGCTTCCTATTTAAAGGATATCATTGAATTGAATACTTTGCTATGTGGGGCTTCCTTTGTTTATTTCAGTAAGTGAACAATTGCAAGAATGAAACCTCCTGGTCAAAGTACATGAGGATATTTGTTGTCCTTGATACATGCTGCTCTTAAAAATGATTAAATCTATTTGTGTTTAAACATACTCTTTCCTTCACAATTTTGGGAGCATTCTTTAAGTGGTTTGGTGATTGTTTTTCAAATGTTACTTTATTTTAATCTGTATTTCCTTAGAATTCAGTAAATTTAATGTACACATTTCACTGAGTTCTAATATGTATTAAACACTCCATACAGACCATTCTTGGCCCTATCTTATAAGATATTTAAATTCTTGCCACTTCCTTAGCTAGCATTCATGAATCTAGTAAAAAAAAAAAAAAAAAAGCTACATCAGAGTACTTCCCTTATGGCCAAGAGCAAGGAGTAGGATGAGTCTTCTCTTTATATTACATGTCTCTTTCAGTACACACACACACACACACACACACACACACACACACACACACACACACACCCTTAAGATCTAGAGGTGTTTGCGGGTCCCCAAGGGAAATGTGCAAAATCAAATCTAAGATTCAGTGAAATGGGTGCCGAAGGTCAAAACGGAAGTAACCAACCCAGCACAAACTGGATTGTGCAGGCTGGCCTCGAGGACACAAAGGAGCTATCCTAGGTCAGCCCTGCTGGTTAAAACCTGCACTCCTCATGGTGCAGAAGAGAAACTTACTGGTCTTTCATAAAAACAAATGCTTTATCGTTGTACATACTGGGTGGCAGCTCAGCCTTCTCAACAAATCCTTCTGCTATCTTTGTCACTCCCAACCACTTTATACGCAAACACCTGAACCAATGTTTACTTTCTAAACATTGAGGTGTGGGGTCCTAGACTGAACAAAATGAGATGCTACCTTTGCTTATTACCCTTGTGGAAAGGGCTTTCTGGGGCCCTCAGGAAAAGCTAAAGCACTGGGACATTGGCCTGCTATTCATGCGTGCCACCTCCCTAAGGTCTATGTTCTTTCCCCAAATATAACAGATTTTCTTTCCCAGATCTCTGGTTACACTGAAAGGTTGATTTCTGCAGCACGCAAAGCCTAACTCATTGAAATCGTAGCTTCATTGGAAAGCTGAATAAAACCAGGTGATGCTGAAGTCAGAGACAAGTTCAGAATGGCCAGGGTACCTAGGTTCGACTCTGCATTCCTCGTGAAATGCTCCCCACCCCACAGTCAAGATTCCATCTGCCCAGCGAATCATTTCTGCAACTGTCTGTTGCCAAGTTCTGTTATCTATGATTGGTGGCCAAAATCCACAAGGGAATATAGTCTGATACCAGGGCCTCGTGACAACAGATGGTCTTGGATGTAATGTCCAGTGAAGCCATGATGTTACACAGTAGGGATGTTCTTAACATCTTGGTGCAGTTGCTCATTTCTGTGCCTTGTGCTGCAGAAACAGTCATACAAATTTTTTATTTCTATCAGGATTTTTTTAAAGACTCTTTATTTCTTCCCAGTTTCAGTTTCTTACTGCCACCAAAAATGGATGGTTTAAAACAACAGAAGTTTATGATCCCATAGTCCTCAGAGCAAGAAGAAGGTCGAGATACTGGAGAGTCAGGCCCCTTCTGAAGGTGCCAGGGAAGCCCCTGATCCCAGTACTTTCTCAGCTTCTGCTAGTCTCAGGTGTTGTTGAGCTTTCAGACATGTGCTGCCTTCACACGCACTCTGCCCGAACAGCCCCCCGTAGCATCCTCCCTCCGTCTGTGTCTCACGTTCGTGTCCCCCTTTGGAAGGACACCCGTCCACGCTGATGTTCTCATTTGAACTTGACTGTATCAGTGGGAATTCCCTTCCCCAATTAGATCACATTCTGAGATATCGGGGGCTGAACTGCAACACAGTTGGGGAGGAGGGTACAATTCAACTTATACTGTCATTCAAAAGTATTCCCTAGAAGAGAGTTTGACAAATGAGCCCAAGATGACAAAGAATGTTTGAATTAAGCGTAGACGGAGGAATTTAAAGAAAGCACCTTTATTTCAGCCTTTGCTTTTCGCTAATCCACATAATAGAGGTGTCAAGCGCATGATGTATGGACATTTACTTATTCTTCACTTGCTACTTCCATGCAAATGTTAGGACAACAGCGTTTTTATGTAACTTGCTCATCTGCCACATTCTGCTCTTCAGTTTCTTATAATCAAAACCCACACTGTCATCTCTACTTCTCTTTTGCTGAATTCTCAACTTAGGGACTTCTTCCAAAAACTAGACTCTATAAGGATCCAAGCCCATTAAGTTCAGCTCTAACTGAGCTGAGGGCTCAGAGGAGCCTAACTAAAGTCTAACCCAGGAAAGAATCTTTCCCAATACTAGAACTATGCTTGTGTCATAGATGAACCAAGGTCTACCAAGACTGAGTAGCTACCACCATAGTAAAGGTCATAACAGACATGCGTATCCAGGTCAGCCTGATTCCAGAGACCAGGATCACTGGTGACAGATGCTAGAGTTCTCCTAATCTGTGCCAAAAACAGGCAAGGAACCAGTCCAAACCGTGGAACTAAAATAGTTTCTCTTGACCTTTTTAATTCTCCCACATAGAGACCAAAAGGGCTAAGATTTGTAAAGGGTTTTTAGGTGCAAAATCACAAACCTAAATCTTTTCTATAGTTCACAAAGGATTGGGAATTAGAACTGTAGAATATTTGTCCTCTTCAGCTTACAGAATTCTGTTTAGATCCAAGTACCTAAGGAACTATTTCCAACATCCTTTGCCACCTATAAATTCAACAGAGATTATTTTTAACTTTGAAGTTATCTGAACAGAGATAGTCTTGTGCTTTGAGTCACTGGTGAACAGTGGAGCTGACCCCTAAAGCCAGAGGAATTCCTGAGTTTGCAAACAATGCCTTTTGTATCATTTTTCTTATGCCAAATATCCACTCATTAGAAGTCTAAATTGTAGAAGAAACTTAATTTATCAAATAAAAAATGACTTTTTCTGCTTCATTTTATGAAACTAATGAGCTTATTGCCTGGAAGGTAAATCTAATATTTCATTTCCATCTTTTGAAAGCTAGGAATAACAAAGGATTAACCCTGACAAATAGAATTCCAACTTGATCCTCAGCCTAAGAGGCTCTGTGAACTGCATTGACATCAATCTCTTCTCATAAGTAATCCAGGTGATGTCGAAATGCCATCCATTTTTTTTTAAGTCAAAATGTTACACGTAGAACTGAAAGAATGAATCTCTCCTAACTCACTTCCCCTTAGGACAGAAAGGGAGAGACAGTGGTGATCCTCTCTGGCTTGATCCTTTCTGGCTGGGTCAAGGAAGGGTAATGACAGTGTGTTGCCTGACACTGTTAGGCGAAGCCATCTGGGAGGGCTGCACGTGGGGTAAGTAGTAAGAGAAGAAAGTCCAAGACAGACCTTTCCTTTCTCTTCATGTGTTTGGACCAGGCCTTTGAGAATGAATATTTATCCTTGGAAGTTGGAAGGCATGGTATGGAGAATGTATGTCGAGGTGGAGAGTCAACATGTACCTGAAGGCATCCCAGGAACATTCTGTCTGCCTGAATGCTCAGGTGGGGTCATGCAGTGCCCTTAGAGAGAGATGGAGCGGGTCTGAGGGTAGGAGAGTTTCCCCCACGTGAATTATCCCCACAGCATGGAGATCTGGAAAGGGAACTGAGGACAGAGGAGTGGTGAAATCAAGAAATCTCTCCTATGGAAAGTAGGAAAGTGACATTTAATGCAATATTGAAGACCTCCTTCCTCCTGCACGTTAGTGCCTTCTGTGAACCCGACTTGGATGGATTTGCACACTTCTCCGTGGTTGTTTGTGTTCATGGCCCTGCTCTTGATCTTCCCTGCAGACACGTTCTTCCTCTCGAGGCTTCTGCTGCTTCACTCATCAAAAGGTCACTCGTCCTTCCCTGGCTGCCGTCTTCCCCTGATGCTTGTCTGTGAGCATCTGTGTAACTTGCGCTTGCCAATGGGATATGAGAAAATGGGGAACAGACATGTTTTCATATCTAATAAAGTTTAATCTCCTTCCTCTCCAACGTCACCATGAGAAGGACACGCCAGGGCAAGGGTGCTCATCCCAAGAGGAGGATAAAAAACACAAGCAACAGAAGCCTCTCTTCCCAAGCCCGGTATAGATTAGAGGACCTGCTGCCAACCTACAGACTCACAAGAAATGTGTGTGTGTGTGTGTGTGTGCATTATAAATATAAATATATAAATGTGTGTGTATATATATTATCAGGGTGTGGTAATACAAGCCTGTAATCTTAGCTATTAGGCAGGCTGAGTCAGGAGGATCACCAGAGGACTTGATTGGAGTGAGAAAGCCTAGCAGATTAATAAAGCACATTCCTGGGGGTGTCTGCCAGTGTGTTTCCGGAGCTGATTGACAGGTAAATCAGCCAACTGGGAGAAAGGCTTGCCCTGCTTATGTGTGGTGCCATCCAATAGGCTTACAGTTCAAGTGGATTGGAAAGGAGAAGGAGGAAGTGGGCCTGACTTTAAAAAGCCCCATTCTGCTTGAGCGAGTGTATCTTTTGCTGCTGTCATTGCCTGTAGACAACAGACCAGGCCTTTAGCCTCTTACCGGCCTGGCATCTTTGATCCCCTTTGTTCTGCGGCTTCCAGCTTCTGAGCAACTACTGGACCATCTGTATATCTGGCACCCAGATTGCCAGATGAACTATCCCATCTCTGATCCTGAAAGCCTATCTAATGAATCCCTTGCATCGTATACATATTCTATCGATTCTATTTTTCTAGAGAACACTCACCAATACATTCCTTACGTCATAATTAAGTATACCAAGGTATGCACATATGTGTATTGAACATTTAAACTTTTTGTGGGTAGCTGTATAGGTATATGGAGATTCCCTACAGTAAGTTATGTCCTGTTAGGCCTCTGGTTCTGAAGGTCAGCCCGCTTTCACCGCCTGAATGAACGTGTGCATGTGCATAGATGATTGTCTTAGCCGGCCATGGTACTGTCTCATCCTTACTATTACTATCCATAAGAGAGTCTTTACAAGTGAGTTCTTCTCTAGTTTAGATCTAAACTTGCCTTCATTGCAAACGATCATAGTTTTTAAAGCCTAGTCCTTAGACCCATCTCTGTTAAGACTTCTTTTTCTCTCACACCATTGCCCTTCCCGGTACATCCAAGGGACGGGAGATAAATCACACTCCACCAAGTATTCACCACGGGAGCTGCAATTCAGTGTCTCCTGCTTTTGAGTTCGCATGAGCGGGAGAAAAAAATGTCTTCTATCGTCGTCTCACTAAGACAAAAATACGAGGTGGGAGAAGGAGTGAAGGTTTACATCTGGTTAGAGTTAAATTCTGTGACTGGAGAAGCATCTGAGAGAAGGCTGTGATGTCTTTGCTCTCACAGTCGTTTTGGGTTAGCTTGAAAATGTATGCTTTCTAATGTCGGGAGTTTTATCCGGACAGGAAAAAATATAGCGTGTTTTCACAGAGAAAATTAAGCAGTTTGTTTACGTCGTTAAACCACTTTTTTTCCCGAATGTATTGACTAGGAAAAGTGCTATTAACTAAAATTGGGAGGTCTTAGAAAAGCTCTAAATCTCACAGAGCAATTAATTGTTGGGTACAAGTAGAGCTCTTGATGAGATTTTGTGGAGCATTTCTTTTAAATGGCTTGAAAAAACTAAATTCTTTACGTCTCTAAATTCCTGTTTGATATCTGCTCTGATAACGCAGGCTTAAAGCCATTGAGATGGTGACTGATGGCTTCTAATGGGACCTGAGCCTTTATACCCTTATTGGAGTCACCTGAAAATTTATCATCCCTTCTCATCCTCTCTTGTCTGCCTTCCTGCACCATTTGATTAATGAGAAAGAATAATTCTAGCTCATCCCATCATTTTGAAATAGAGGAGTTTCCACCGGGGTAGAAAAGAGCATTTTACCTCTGCTAAAATGTGACCGACATTCCATGCAAATCACTGCCCTAAGTTGCTCAAAGGGGAACAGAGATTGTCAAAATGTTTGCAGCCCTTCCTTAAGTTTGAGGAGAGAGAAGTTCTGTTATTTACAAATAAGTTAGTTTCTGAGAAGCAGTTTATAAGTTCAAAGACAGCAGTGCCTGTGGCGTTTCCTCTAAAGCGAGGAGTCAGCTCTTTGAATCCGGAGAGCTGGAAGCTGGTCACCACTCCCTCCTGCTTGCTAGGAAATACTACCCATGGTGTTCCTGAGAGACTGGCTCCAGGACTCCTGAGGACACCAAAATATGCCCATGCTCATGCGACTAATGCAGAGTGGTGTAGTATTGGCACACGGTCTATGAATATCCTCCTACATATTTTAAATCATCTCTAGATTACTTATAGTACCTAACAGTGAAAAAACTATCAATAGTTGTTACACTATATTGTTTGGGATTGGTGATAGTTAAAAATGTCTGTATGTGTCTAGTACAGGTGCAATTATGTATTTCAATTTTTGGTGATCCAAGGCTGGTTGAACCCACCTATAGAGATCACACAGTTATAGAGGACTGACTGTACTCCTTTGGGATTTATCTATAACTCCATGTCTTTCTTCTTTATTTTTTTAACAGCACAATCTCTCTGAAGTGCACACTATCTGTTATCCATTTCTCACACTACCCTGGAACAGCCCGGTCCAAGCCACCAGTGACCTTGAGGTCAAAGTTAGCAGCCATCAGTCACTCCTTTCCCTCCAAGTCCATGTGGGTTCATCCCAGCTGGCCTCCCAGTGCTTTTGGAAGTATAAAGCTGACCCTTGGACCGCATGGGGGTTAGGGGACCTGACTCCTAGGCAACTGAAAATCTGCATGCAATTTTTGGACTAGAAGTCAATAGGAAGAAATTGAAACTTCTGAAATGAAATTATGAAGTTAGCTTTATGCACTTCTGATTTGACATTGCATCTTCATATGTGTTCCCATTTCTCTGGATTGTGAATGGCATGTTTGGGTTAGAGAATGTTGAAGAGGTTTGACTTTCTATAATGGATATGCAGATATTTATAGTAGTAAAAGATATGAGTGAAAAGAATGAGAAACTACAGACATTCATAACTAAGTGGGTGCACACTGAGGACACGCTCAAGTGAAATTCATAGGACGCATGTGTGTAAATACTGAATAGCTTCTCTGGTGTGAGAAACTAAAAGAGTAAATAAGAATCAAAATGTATAACTGATATGGTGTAACAGGAAGAAAAGGTCTAAAGGTGTAGGGGAAGTGAGGGGAAGGGGAAAGGTCTGAAGGGAGAAGAAAAAATAAGAGAAAAGGAAAAAAAATGGAAACAAAGTCTTTGTACATTGGGGAGGGTGGAGGGG
>NW_022900949.1:26815694-26819828 GCF_012274545.1 Fukomys damarensis
TGTGCATTGGAGGGTGGAGGGGGTGAAGGGAGGGCAGGGGAATGGGGAAAAAATAAGAACCAAGATCTGTCGCATAAAGGTACAAGACCTCAGTGATGAGTGCAACTATTCTTTGCCTAAAATGTACCAATAAAGAAAAAAAGAAGAGACTGCAAAAAAAATAAAAAAGAAAGAAATACTGTCATACAATACTAGACAAAGGATTGTTCCTAAATAATGAAGTTATTGTGAAAAATAATAGTATGCCACAGTCCGAAAACTTAATTAGTGGAGGAATACTTATAAATAAATAGACATCATAACATAGTCGTGTTGTTAGCCCTCTTCATTTTTCTCTGTTAATCAGTACCACCATCTCAGTTTGAGTTGGAGGAGCATTCAGAGTGGTCATCGAACATGGCCACATTCAGTGGTGCATGTGGCCCCCAGGATGAAGAGGGATTTAAGAAATCTCAGCAAGTTCATTTGTGTGATGTGAATGGCTCACTAGGAGAAATACAGTTGATGCAAAAATGGGGGGGTCCATTAATGAATTGTTGTTTGTCACCCTGTGATTTTTCACCTCTCTGGAAACTGACTCCCCACTGTTTTTTTAACTGCACCCTTGGACTGTGAAGTGTTGTTGGGATGTAGTTCTTTGCTTTTATGCTCTGGAGTTGGAGCTATGAAAGACAGATCCATTTTTTGTTTGGTTGAATCAGAATGGCTGCAATTCTACAAACAAATTGGGCTTCCATTAGGAGTACTTTGTAATAAATAAACTCGGAAGAGAGGGATCCTCTCTCCTAGCTGACATATTTCAGCTGGGACTTAAAAACAGGATCTGAAAGGAACTGATTTATTGCTGAACTGACTGATCACTGAACAACATACACCTGTCCTGGTTCTGGTCTATTGTTGTTTCTGTTGCTATTTCAGAATGGTAAGGGAAATTAATATTCCATTTTCTGAATTATTATTTTCATTTTAGCCTCCATTTAAAAGAAATCAGCTCTCAGTGAATAATTCTTCACGATCTAGAAAGAAAACCTATTTCATAGGTTGGTTAATGGTATGTTCCATGCTTGGGTCGGGTGAATCATATTTTTCACATGTGAGGACATTTTAAAATTTAACAAAATGTTGTTGCTAGAGGCTCCAACCACCTTAGTAGTATTTACAAGTACCATTTTTCATTGACACTACAAATTTTTTTCATCAAAGTGTACTTACTTTTTTTTTTTTTCATTACTCAGTTTCACAAATCACTTCAAGACCTAGAGAAGCTGGTATTTTCCTCTTTGGTGGAAAAGTACATATGGTATAAAAATAAAAATTAAAGTGCAATGTACATTTGGATTGACCTTCACTACTTAACCACGAATGCCATAACAAGTGATGCTTTGCTTCCTTGATTTAGACAATTCTGTATGGTCAGTTATACTGCAGCGATAAAAATCATTTGAGGCAATAGTTTCTTCTTGCCAAGTAGTTCATGTCAGTTTAAATATTTTAACTTTTTAAAACTGTTTCTTAGAGTATATATCTTCTTTAACTTTAAATGGAGGTAAATATTGTCTCTACTTTTATGGCGGGAAAATCTTAATACTTTGAACTATTGAATGACATGCTCTCAAATCACATACGTCATAAGTTGTGAGGCCAGAATTTGCATCCATTTCTAAATAGTTCAATGTTTATATATTTTTATCTTTGCCTATGTTATTCATTGTCTTGTGTAGAAATAAGGTTTTTGTAAAGCATACCATATTTTACAGTTGCTACACACTATTAACAAGTGCTAGATGTGTTTTTAAAGTGATTTTTTTGCAAATGTAAATGTAAATGAAAATGTAAATTTTCAACTTTTAATTATTGTATATTATATTTTACCCAAATGAGTCATACTTACAGATTTGGAATTTATTGCAAATATTAGCATAAGTACACTCTTGATACATTCAAAAACATCTTAAGTAGTCTTTGGAAAATAAAATACAAAAGTGATTGGCTGTACAATCCAGTATGAAAAAATCGATCGCTGTTATCTTAAAATATCACAAGGAAGAGCATGATTATAACAGTGTGGGGTTTACCTGTATTTGGAATGCTCAATTATTATCACATGTAATTTTAGATTTCTGTGGTTTGCTTCTCAAAAGAATTTGGAGTTTGTAACACTCTAAGACAGATGGCCTGACTTGATCCGATGTCTCACGTGATGTCTCACGTTGAAGTCAACAGGACAGGTGGCAGAGACTTGAGTGTTTGGTCAGAATGAAAGAAAATGACACTGTTTAACTTTTTTGACATTAGCCTGGTATGCATCAGGGAGAAATTTAGCAAAGGCAATTGGACCAACCTCCAATAAAAATTAGGACCATAGCCTAGACCTATGAATACTAGCCTTTATAACGGACTTCACAGTAGCATAAATCTGTTAAAAAAAAGAAAATGGAACCATCCCCAATGTAAAGCAATGGGATTGTCATATATGCAACTCATGGTACGGTTTTTCCTTTAATTACTGTGTGAGAACAGAATCAGTTTTTGCAGCTGGCTTTTCTTCCATTTTATTTGCCTTGACTAAATCTCACACCTAGGGAGGGATTGAAACATGACAGGCAACAGGTGTGGATTTGTATCTAGTAAATGACTTCAATTTCTGGCCTTCCTTTCAAAACTGGCTATGGTCAATAAAGACTAATAAAGACGGCCTTGTTCCCCCCCTATGCATAAAATGCTTTCCAATCCGTGGTTAGATTATGTTTTAATCAAGTCACAACGCTAAATAAGTTGTTATTAAATTACTCTTGCTAGACTAGATTTTGAAGGAATGATGAGTCTTAGTCCGTTTAAGGGTCGCTGGTAAGCAGCCACTCATTGTAGCCTAGTGTGACATTGATTTTTGACTAGAAAAACTGAAAACATAGCAGAAATTTTATATCCTTAAGGAAGCATTCTACATTATGGATGTACTATTTCTTTTAAATGCACTACCAAAACTTTATTTTAACTGACTTTTGATTGTGCCAACGAGGAAATCTATTTATTGTCAATGTTAAAACATTTATTACTGTGATAGTAAGAAGATAATTCTAAAGTATTACCTTATCAACTGTATCTGCCATGCTTCAAGGAGAAAAGTTGTTTTATTATGGACAAGACCCCTCCTTTAAAGCAGAAATTACAAAATATCACTTACTAACATTCACTAAGAACACTTAGGTTTACTCATTGTACAGATGAAATAGGCTACTCAAACCCAATCTGTTGATTTGGCTCATTTTCCCCCCTCCATTTTCTCTACTGATTGAAGCGCTCATCTACTTGCCAAATTGATGACACTTGGCAGTACCATGTAAGCAGTTAAAAAAATGGAGGAGAGGATTAAATTTTGGTGGATTTCACAAAGAATCACCAGAGATAAAAAGATTATAAGTAGAGTTGGTCATATCAGGTTGATATTCTGCAATATTTATTTGTTTTCTCTCATAGTCAAGTAGACCTAAATTAAAAACCCTTTCCTTAAGGGATAATATTACCTTTGTTTTCTAGATTTGGGTAAACATGGTTAATTCAACCAAAGAGGGATTTGTAATTCTTTCACATTTTATGTTTCTCTTGTCTTTGTATGGGAGCACCCTAGATTGGAACTATATTGAATGTTTGTGAAAATTAACAATAGAAAGTGGCATACTGCTTATTCAGCATAAATTAAGTGCTGTCAAAATTAGTGTTTAGGAGATTGAGTGCTGGTATTTAAGGTCTGATTATACTGACTGTTCTATGTGATTTTTGTGTGAGGAAACTAATTGAAGGAGTTGATTTCAGTCTTTACTCACAGCGATACCTTGGATAATGAATTCGCTATAGGATAAATGGTGTGGCTATGATCCAGTCATTCATGTTCCAGTTAGCAGAGACTTAAAATTTATTCATATTTACACATGAGGAACATGTTTCTTTGCAACAAAAATAATGGCCCAATCAACTGTGTCAGAAGAATTGGAAATGTTGCTGTTATTTGGGCATAGTGACAGTAATCCCGCCTCATCTTCTTCAGTTAGTTGGGCAATATCTTGATCTTCTTTAAAAATTATCCAGCCCAATAATAAAAGCCATTTTATTGCCAAAAAAGATAAAAGATACTAT
>NW_022900949.1:26819997-26881513 GCF_012274545.1 Fukomys damarensis
GTTTTCAGTATTTCCAGGCCGTGCAGATGATCTCCAAGTTTTTTAAATTGTTGCATCTCAAAAAAAAAAACCCCTATATATAAATAGACCTGGATGGTTAAAAAATGTTGCCAAGAATCAACTACCTTCGCTCCTTTTGTCTCTTTCTTCACCAGTCACCTGTCTTCCGGTCACTGTTCTTTCGTCTCTGTGGTGTCTCCTTTTCCTTGGTCCATTTCTAAACATGGGGCTCAGGAGTGCTCCACCTCTCTGGCATCTTTGGACTCACCTCCGGCCCTTGAATTTGCACACTGTCTCTCGAACATCACCAATCTGCTACTTCGGTGCACCCAGAAGGCTATGTCCAACCCGCCACTTGAATACCTAGTGAGAATCTCAAACTTTACATATTCAAAGTACTCTGTGAAATTACTTTGTTCATTTTACGTTTCTGTCTCCATTGTCTGCCCTCCCCCGCCCCATTGCCCACTCAACACCAAGGGCCATGTCTGGGTTTTCACCACTCTTTCCTTGGCAATTAAATTAATGCTTCAAATGCACAAGAGTTTGAAAACTGTTAACTCAATGAGCAAATACTTTGTGAGAATTAGCAGCTCCAAAAAGACAAATATATGACTGACGACACTTAAATGAGGTAGCTAGAAGAGTCAAATTAATACAGACAGGAAAAGAGAATGGTGGTTACCAGGGGCTAAAGAGAGAAGCAGTAGCAAAGTGGGATTTAAAAGAGACAGAGTTTCATTTGAGAATGGCGAAAAAGAGGGAGATGGGTAGTGCTGGGAGTTACATAATAATTTGAAAGCATTTAAAGCCACTAAACTATACACACAAAATGGTAAATTTTTGCACATTCTTACTACAATAAAAGCCTCCATAGATATTAAAAAGAAGTTGAAACAAATGGTCCTCCTCACTGATGACATCCGCAAATGTTATGGCCATTTCCTTATTAACTACAACATTCGTACTTTCAACACCTTATCATCAAATTTGACTTTGATCGAATGGATAAGCTGCCCACGAAAGTTTTATCAGCAGTAATTTCAGAGTGTTTAACCTTCATATTTTTCCAGAAAATTATTAGACTTTTCCTGAATTAATGTTAGGTTGACAGACATTTATTTTCATGCTAAATTGTTCACTCAATTTTTTTTTTCTATTTTGTCAAATCATCTTTCTTCCCTTCTTGCTATGTTTGCACACGGCAGGGGTATGGACTTTTCCAAAGCTGTAGGAATCTCTCTTTATCTTTCAGAATCATGCCAACTCCCCAAATAACCCAACCAGCTCACATGAGCAACTTTTGGCCCCTCCCCACTTCCTTGTGGGTTTGATTCCTCTAATATCCCTCCCTAATAAATGTATGGCTTCTGTCACTGGTGTTTTCATCAGTATCATTATTTTTGCACTGGCTGATTGTGTTGTGGTCCATAAAACCCCAAACACCTGAAAATGGATCCTGCACAAAATAAGCACAACTCAACCAATGATCAAAGTTGCTATCTGCTGAAACAGATTACTTTTTCCTTAACTCCTAGGAGTGACGCTTTGGAGCTACACATAAGTATCCAAAGTTTTGGCTGCTTTGAAAAGTTGAAAGATCTATGACAGGGTCTGAATTCTTCTGCATCATCTAGCACAGTTCTTCAGTGGCGAGAACCCTTTGGACTGATGTGGGCTTTCTGGTCAACCACAGTCACCATCCAGCGTACCTTCCTCCTTAACTACTGTCTATCATAAAATCTTGAATTGCTGAGGCCAGACTTGAAGAGGAAAGCTAAACTCTAAGGTGAAGCCTCATTAAAGACGGTTCTGTACAATCAAAGAGGAAACTTCCATCCCTAATGCTAAATAATTCAATGACAAGATATGCCTCAGTGATATATATTAAAAAAAAAGCAAGCTGGTGAGTTTTTAAGAAATAAATCAATAAATATGGAGAAACCACAAGCCAACCACATGAAATTATTTAATAATGATAAATCATTAACACAATTATTGCACTTCTAAAATGACTTCCTGGTAACAATTAAAACTTTTGTTAGGTGTGGTGGTGCTCATCTACAGTCCTAGCTGCTTGGGAGGATCCTTTGTGTTCAGGAGTCCAGGATCAACATGGGTAAATTAGCAAGAGCCCATCTCAAAAAAAGAAGGAAGGAAGGAAGGAAAGAGGAAACTTTTAATAGCTAAGGTGTAAAACAATTACACTATAGAACACACAAAACCATGAGCCTCAGGAGGTGGAGGCATGCAGATCACAAGTTTAAGGACAGCTCAGGAAAGACACTGTCTCAAAGTAAAATTTAAAAAGGACTCAGTGGTACAACACTTGCCTGGCATAAGTAATATCATGGGTCCAATCCCCACAGTCACGAAAAAATAAAGAAAAGTAAAAGAGAATCAAAAACCCAAATCTAAATGGCTAATGCAAAAAAATACAGGATTTTTGGCTTATATAATTCAGGAGCAGCCGGATCCAGGGACCCAAACTGACTCCTGCACCTCCGCGTTGCCTGTAGTTGCAGGCCATAGTTGTGAGATGCTTCCCCCATCTCTAAGATTCAAGCCCATCAGCCTTCTTCCCGAAGGTTCTTGAAAAAGTAATTCTTCACAGCGGCTCAGCAATGTCCGCACCTCTTCCAGCTCTTCCGTGAGACTGCCAGGATTGCATGCTCGTGACTCCTTCCTCCACTTTCAAAGCCAGCAGCATAGAACTCTCACATTTCCCACTGATCTCCTAGACTTCTGATTCCATTTGTCATTTTTAAGGGCTTTCCTGGTAACACTGGGCCCATAAAGACATCCACAATAAGCCCCTTACTCTAAGATCCACTGATCCGCAGTCTTAGTTACCTCTGCAGCCTTAATCCTGCCTTGACATATTCACAGGTCCTATGGATTCAAACATGGATGTCTTTGGGAGGCTGTTGTTTTACCTACCCAAAAGTCTGAACGCAACTGCCTTCTGTGATCTCAAGGTGCTACAGCCAGCACCTTGATCAGAGTTTCTTTGTTCTTTAGGTTCTTCGTGCTCATCGACCCATTTGTCCATTTATTTAATAAATTCCCACTGAGTAACTGATAGGCACCAGGTGAGCAAAGGTAAGCAGCATATTCCTTTCCTCTTACTATCTGTTTCTTTCTATGGAAGCTTTATTTTTGTTCACATTGGCTTGAAAAGAGTGTTGGCTGTTTAGGGAATTCTATTGCTCTCTGTTTAATGGAACTTCGCTTCTACATCACTTCAGGGTGATCAGGCCGCTGAAGAAAGGAGATGGCCTTAGCTACAACATGTAGATAAACACTGGCATGTCCTGCCTCCGGCCCCAGCTGAAACAAGTGTCCAGCAACCTCCTCAGCACTCTGTTACCCACAGTGCCTCTCTGTTGCCTTGCTCCCCATCCCCTTCTGGAGTGGAAGCTCTAGAGTATTTTACTTTTTAATCACTTTCTAACATCGTGATGGTTAAATTAATAAAAAGTAGAAAAACTGCTCAGAATAAGTTAGAGAGGAAAAAAGGGACAGTGTCCCAAAGCAGCTACATGAACAATAGGATGACCATCATAAGTGAGATGGATCCCTACTCTAAATAATATCTGTCCATGATTAATATGCCATTCCCTAAGGACATCAAATATTTAATTCAATCTCTCAGATGTATCATCTTGACCATGGCTGTGTCATGTGTCCTCATTTGCTGGAGGATTAGAAATGTGGCAATCCTCCTACAGCTATAATGAAGTTATTTTTAAAGGAGTTTAAGGCTTGGGACAAATCTTAGGACACAGGTCAAAGGGTTTTGTATACAATCACTAAAAATTCTTTCAATACTTCTGTAGCTTAAGCAACATGTTGTCCTTTTTACCGCACAGGAACCATAGGTCTCTAAAAAACGACTTTGAAAAAATCCTTTTAATTATGTGTTGACAGCAGCACTATAAACTCCCTCGTTTTCCAGTGCAGTTCCTTCCCCCATCAGAAAAAATACAAATATTCATTCTTGTGCTGTAGCACAAGATCATAAGTTTTAAAACTCAACCAAGTACCTTATACTAATTACTGAAATAACTGGTCAATTTTCTCTTGAAATGAAAATATGAGTGCTATCAACTCTGGGTATTATTCATTATATTTCCATATAACCTTTAGATTTTTTAATAAATTGCTGACAAGTTCCAAAATACATGACCACCTCCATGGTCTCCTCCTACCTAAAACTTTGTAGTTAGTTGCACCGTTTCATTCATTTATTTTCATTTCTTTTGCTTGATCAATCAAAGGCTTTAGTGCAAGTCTCAGAAGGACTCTTACAGAAAAGAGAAATGCTACCTCTAGGTGTGTACTCCAAAGAACTGAAAAGCAGGAAATCGAACGTATACTCCCACGCCATTGTGCATGGCAGCGTTAGTCACAATAGCTGAATGGTACAGTCCCTCCAAATTGCTTATCCCAGAAGGATTAACAAACAAAACACAGTCTATACATACAGTGGAATACTATTCAGTCTTAAAAAGGAAGGAATGTTGGATTCACACATGAATCCTCAAGATATGAGGCTGAGAGAATCCAGATGCAAAAACACAAATGTATAATTCCCCCAATATGAAATATCTGAAGTCATCAAAGTACTAGAGGCAGAAAGTGAAGAAGAATTGGTGGGGAATGTTTCTAGGCTAGCATTCATCACAGAGCTACTGAAAAACATCAAAAACAAAAAATTGTGGCTGAGCATGGTGGCATTACGCCTGTAATGCCAGCACTCAGGAGGCTGAGGCAGGAGGATCGCTGTGAGTTTGAGACCAGCCTGGGCTACATAGTGAGTTCCAGGTCAGTTTCAACTACATAGTGAGACCCTGTCTCAAAACAAAGCAACCAACAAACAAACAAACAAAAAACAAAAAAATTGCTCTTAGGTTCCACACATCCACCTCAGCCTACCTCTGCTGACCCCTCTGCCCTGCCACTCTTTCTGTGTAATCCATCTCGGCCAACAGTCCCCCATTCAGTTGTCTAAGCATTCAAATGGTTCTAGACCCCTCTCTCTCCACCCCTACCTCCCAAAACACCTGGGAAGCAAAACCATCTTACCTGGCCCTTGCATTGCTGGGCTAGTCCCGGCCAGTTTTATTTTTTACATTCCACACTGGAGCAAGTCTGTAATTGTTGTCACTAGCTTCAATCTCTTTTCTTTCCTTTTTCCATCCATGTGCTGAAACAATCACCCCAAAGTATAAATCTGATCAGGTCTTCCACGCCCTCCACCCCGGCTCCTCTGAGCATTTCTCACATTCTGAGTGTCACCCTTCGGATAATGGCTTACAACTCCAGCACTTTCCATGGCCCTCTCATGCCACCCCTTTCAACAAGGACCCAGTGTCTCCCACCCTGGTTCCTTATCATACATCCGACTGTGTCATCGCTGCCCCTCTGCCTGGCCCATTCCTAATCCCTCCGTTTTACTTGGCCTACTTCTCCCTCTCTGCCCAAAGTCAGTTAAGACATAGTCACTTCCTGGAAGGCTTTGGTGAGCACCTTCAGCCCCATCCCTACCCTGGCTTAGCTGCCCACCCTGCGCACTCTTACGGCATCATGGACCCTCATCATGTGTCCATCTCTTCCCTGCCCTCATTGACACTACAGGGGTTGAGGACTCTGCTGGCCTCAGTATCAACAGAGCACCTTACACTGTCTTGGAATGTCCAGGAACCCAAAGAGCCCCATGTTCGCCACTAAAGAAGTCATTACTTTCTGGGATTTGTAATAAAGACAAGCTGCCAGACAAAACAGCAAAGCTGAACAGGAAAAACACACCAGAGATACGTTGATCTGTTTTCCTGCATGCTCGATTCTCACTTTGATTTGGAAAGATTGGTTATTTTGGACTCTTATGGCTAAGTAAGATCTTTTCCCATACTAGAAGAATTAAAACAAAAGATTTATTTTTCCCTTCCCTGAGGACTGATTGTATTCAAGAATGCGGGCACAAAAAATAATAAAAGCTAATGAAGTACTCATTTTTACTCTCCTGGCCGTGCTGCTACATGGGAGTAATTCTGTTTACATCTCTAGAAGGAAAATCTGGGTTTCATTTTGTAAACTCAGAGCAGAAGTCAGCTGCCTGAAGACATCCTGACACTGTCACAGCATTTTAGGGAAATTCCATGTATTGCAGTTTCTGGTGACAACCCCCACTCAGAAATGTGCTGTTTCCTCGTGAAGGAGAAACTGTTCACTGCCCAGAATCTGACAAGTCACCTATGAAAGCTGAGCTCTGGTTGATCTGCTCCTAATTCCCAGAAGAACACAGTCTTAAAACTTCTATTTATAGGTTAAATCTGGTTGCCACAAAAATGTACAATAAAAAAAAGATGGCTATGCCCCAAAGGGATAACCTACTTAGAGGAAATCCATTGATCACCAGGAAAGCAGCAAGCATGGAGGACTTAGCCCAAGTCTTGCCTTGCGGAATTTGACCTGAGTAATCATTCTCCCTCCTCATATAACAGCTCTGCAGCAGGCCTCTTGACTGGCTTAATCCAAACCTGGCTGGCTGCTCTGGCTGATCTCTTTCTGGCAGATGGCATTTGGCGGGGCTGGATTGAGTTAGGATAACTAGACAGTTTCAGTGGTTAGAAAAGTGAGCGTATGAATGGAGCCATGGTGAACCTAAGTGCTCTCTCTCCAAGAAAGGGAGGAATGGGACCCATATAAGGAACAGGGGCAAAGTCCCTCTCCTCCTGGCCCTAAAATATTAAAAGAATGTCACAGTCTGAATAAACAACAACCCATTCTTTCTGTCCATGAACATTTCACACAATGTTCTGGTCACTAGCATTCATGTCTGTAACCCGTCATTTCCCACATTCTTAAGAAAATCAAACAACTTATGTATGATGAGTTTATGGATGTTGACATTTTCCTTTTGTAAGGAACACTTTGGTAGCAAGCTGAGATCAGAATGACAGCAAAGATCAGAATCTTATCATTCTTTTCCTGGCCTGTCTTCATCCCCATTTTTCCCTTTATCTGTCATCAGTTCTCCAAGTTTGCACACTAGTCCCTATAACTGTCGTTATCATTATAGAAAAGCCCTGCAAAGGTTTAGTGCATCACCAACACCCAAGGACTCTGAAAGTATCTGAATCCTCAAATCTGAATCCACCCAGTGTAGGGGGGAAATGAACAATGATGCCCATCTCTTATTCAAATAAGTTCTGAATAGATTGAACTTTAAATATTTTCAAATCCCATGAAATATTCAAGGATATTTGAGTAAAATATTTTTTATAAACCTACCATGAGAGAAACTTTCCAAGTATGAAAAACTCCAGTTTTCCAAAGGAAAAGATGGGTAGCTTTAAAAACATAAAAACCATTACATTCCCTAATTAAAAAGATATACTAGCATACTGTAAGTTTGAACATAACTAACATGTTAGGGAAAAATTTTCCAATGCACCTTTTTATAGGGAAACATGGAAGGCCATCTTGTGAATCAATACAGGACAAAGAAACTCCCCACTAGAAAAACGGGCAAGAAACAAAGAGGTAATTCACAAGGAGAGAAACATAGACACCATGAAATGGTGCTGGAAATCAAAGAAACTCATATAGAACAATGGTATATCATATTTCTCTTATAAGGTTGGCAAAGTCTAAAAAGAGTGATACTACCAAGGTTTAGCAAGGGGAAGAAAACAATGCCCTCTTATCTACTGTTCGCAGGAGTGGAAAATGCCATCCCTTTGTAGAGAGAAAGCTGGCATTGGGTGTCTGAATTCAAAATGCACCCGTCATTTGATCAGCAATTCCACTCCTGGGACTCCACCCTGATGAAATAGCCAGGTATCCAAAGATGAAAGCACAGGGACTTGTGAGCTCCGTACAGAGCGGGATGGGGAAACAGATGCCAAATCAGCTCTGGGGACCAAATAACCGGGCAAAGGCTCTGGGAGATTCCCAAGAGAAGGGAATGATGAAGTGGAATTTTTCCAAAGACAAGTGGATTGCTGGGCATGGTGGCACACACCTGTGATCCCAGCACTTGGGAGGCTGAGGCTGGAGGTTGGCCCTGAGTTCAAGGCCAGCCTGGGCTACTTAGTGAGTTCAAAGCCAGACTAAACCACATAGCAAGCCCCTGTCTCAAAAAAAAAAAAAAAAGGTGGGCAGAAGAAAGAAAAGAAAAGGTTATAAGTCCAAGAGAGAACGTTACACAATTGCAGACAAAAGCCTGGGGTGGGGGAAGCTTTGGGGAGGTGATATCGACACTCACTAATGATGGCTACTAAGAGTGCCCATCTCACGGGTCAGGTTAAAACAATGGCTCCTGTAACTTGCAAAGATGGAGCTGGAATTTGAGCCTAGGTCCACATAAGTATGAACCCCAGGCCGGGGGAAGGAATTTGGGCTTTCTCCTAGCCATGGGCCACAGTAGAAGGCTTACGTATCATTCATTACATTTGCTGTTTGGGAAGTTCTCTCTGGTGGCAGATGGAGAAGAAATCAGAGGTATCCTAGGCAGAAAGGAGGGAGGGAAGCAGTCGGATGGGCTAGGAAAGATGAGCGGGGAGAGGAGCAGCAGTGAGACTGAAGGATACTTAGAGGATGAATGCATAAGACGGAGGGACTTGTTGGTTATAGTACGGAGCAGGTAGAGGAGGAGTCAAATCACCCCGATTTCTGTCTGACACCCTAGAATGAGAGTGTGCTCATAAGCAGAAAAAGTTGCCTAGTGCCCCTTGAATACACGTTACCTCCTCATCTTTACCCTTATGTTCCCCTCCCTCCAAACATCACCTTCCATTATCTTTAAGGTGAAATCCCACCTGTGCTCCAATTTCCCCCTCTCTCATGAAGTCTTCGCTGGAAACTCTCAGAGCCGTTTGTTATCTCTCCTTTGCCGCTCTCTGTCTGATGGTTCATCTATTACGCAGACATCTTTGTTTTCTCCACTGTTGTCTGGAAGGCAGGGGCCCCTTGGCCACGTCATGCCCCAGCCCACATATTCTATAGTATGCAACAGTCTCCTGTATGTGGCATATGTCTGAAGAGTTGAAAGCAAATAAGCAGCTCTCTTTTTTCTCCTTAGTTTTTGCCTTCTCAACTTTAAGCACAGAATTGTCATAAATGTTTCTTGCTCCAGAAGAAACTAGAAGAGTCAGAAGGACCCTCTGGAATGTCTGCAGGACATTTCCTTAATCTTTAACTAGCTGATAACCCCCCAGGAAACTATCTTAAGGAAAACATCATGATGAAACAGCAAGCTCCTATTACCACTTTCTTGCTGCACTGAGAGAACATTCTGAGAATAATTTCCAGTGAAATGTCTTCCAAGTGTATATAAATAGTCATGGTCAGCTTGGTGAAAGTGTGTTTCCAAGATGAACTGATAAAATAAGCCAGATACAAGAGGTCAAGTGGACAAGATGAATTACATGGCACTTTTATAGAGGCAGTTTGCACATTCTGCTGGAAAGGAATTACACGAGACCACAGACACTCTGCAGGTCTACCTTGTTTTAGTGAGTATGTTGTAAAACTTTAATCTTATGAGAAAATGAGAAAAAAAAATCAGAGAAGGATGGTTTACAAAACTAAAATATTCCTAACTCTATAGTAGGTCAGCCACAAACAAATATTTAAGGCTGGTTGTTGATGAAAGTGAGTCAACCCACACCTTATGCCATGTTCTGCTTTAGCCACTGCAATGGTTTTGATTTTTGGTACCGGAGATCGAACTCAGGACCTTGCACTTGCAAGGCAGGCGATGGCACCACTGAGCTAAATCCCTGGCCCCATGCCACTGCAATGATACAATGAACTTCCTCCTTCTCAACAATGGCATAGGCCAAACTAGGATTTCCAAAAGCTTGTTGCCTAGAATACTGGCCCAATTAAAAAAAAAAAATCTTTACCAAAATAGGGGTTTCACAGTCAATACATTTAGGAAATGCTTAATGCACCATGGCATAATGGTGGCTCCAAAAAGTCCTGTCATAAATAAACTTTCATTTTCTTTAAAGTTGTGTTCCACAAGCCATTTGGTCAGGGACATTTTGAGAGGGATAAAATTGAGACCTAGTATTGTAAACAGCTAAGTTAGTTAGAAATTATTACAAGCAGTTAGACAAAGCTGGGCCTTCAGCATAGAAAAACAATTGAGGCACATTCAATGGTTAGCAGTATAAAAAGAGAAGAGGTGCACCTACCTACTTCCCCAGAGATGAATAGCAGGGACCAATATTCTAAATAGACCGGAAATGCCTTGTATGTGCCTTGTTTTCCCATTTGACCCCCCTTTAATCAATATTACCTGGGTGACTGTACTTGTGATCTTATTGGTTGGTCATGGTTTTGTCCCACCTCATGCCCACTCTATCATTTTCTACTGGATCTTACAGTTTTGCCTCATTTTGTACTGGCCTCACCTTGTGGCTTTGCCCTATGAAACACCTTTAAGAAGCAGGATGGGAGGGCAACCCACTTTCTGGTTCCTCTTCTGGCTCTCTTAGACAAAGCTATCTTTCTTTCAGTAAATTATTTCTACTCTTAATACCCATTGTTTCTAGAATTCATTCTTCGATTTTAAAGAATACCACCATGCATTTTGGATATCTAGCAGGTTGGGAGCTATGATATTTCCCTTGTTTGGATTATTTTTGCTTATTTGTATACCCTTTTCGGGTTACTTGGTGCCCTATATCACTAGAAATGCCAGATTCAAATATTGTTATCCAGAATACACTTGGGGAACCGCAAGCCCTTACCATTTCTGTTTTTGGTTCCTACCTCTGAAAGTCACCTCTTATCTTTAAAAATCAACAGCTTCAGTGCTCACTTCCTCGAAGCCTAGAATGATGACTACAAGGCACTGTGAGGACCAAGTTTCCAGGTCACGGTGGGCTCCATGCCCCTTGCCCAGAATAGAGTAAATGCAAAAGTTCCTTTCTGAAAAATTCCATTCTATGTGACAGTTTCCATTCTATGTGGTAGTTTCTCTGTGCTTTGACAATTGCAGTTCCTCCTTTAGGGCATCTCCACCCTGCTTCTATTCCTCTTTTTAAGATAAGCTTCTTTTTATGTAATTCAATTAATATAGGAATTAAGTATTGTTGATATAAAATCTTCTTTTTGGGTGATCTAATCAATATAGGAATTAGTTATAGCTGATATAGGAATTAATTATAGTGAACATAGATAGTCATATATCTTAGTTAGCAAAAGTCGGAAAAGAGGAATTAATTGTCTAATGAAAAGAGGAATTAATTCTCTAAAGGCCGTAGGTAACTTTCCAGTACGTACCCTCCCAGCACCCCATAATAAATTTGCAAATGTAAGCATTAGATCACGTTCCAATGTGCCCTCCCGATGCCCCTTGATGATAAGGGAAAACTAAAAGTAGTAACAGAAAAATCCTATATAAACTTGGTTCAAAGTTGGATCTGGGCTCTCGGTCTGAAGCCGCTGTGACGGTGACACCTGAGAGTCCAGGCTCGAGCTTGCAGTAAACTCCTCTTGCAATTGCATCGGACCTGACTCCTTGGTGGTCTTTGGGGACTTCGCGACTTGGGCACAACACACTATGAAGTTATTTAATTCACTTGAAATTGCCAATGGGTAATGATTTTTGTACCACCTCTCCCTGGACCTGGGCATTTACATTTTTATTGAGGCCTTAGTTCAAAGGAGCTGTGCAAATGCCAAGATCTTTTTGCCTCTATACAGTAGAAGAAAAGTAACTTCCTCTTTCTCTGCTTAGGGTCACCATCGGGAGAGCAAAAGGAAGTCACTCCCTCTCTCCACACAATCTAAGCAACTGCACGAACAACAGCATACCCTGCTCAGCTTCTTTGTAAACTCTGTGCTAAGAATCACCCTGTCTCTAGCTCACTCACTCTCTCTCATGCATGAGGAGTCAAAACAAATGCTGTATCCTCCTTCCTGACTTCCTGAGTTGGAACAAAAAATCAGCTATCCCTGTTCATAAAACCCAGTGCTTTCCCCTTCCTTTGTCCTTATAGCATTGATCACGCTTGGTGATCTACTCCTTACTCCTCCATCCTTAGCTACCAGAATTTAAATTTTGCAAAGTCAAAAATGCTGTTTGTCTTTACCTCCTGTATGTCTAGAACCTGGGCCAGATGGGAAACACATAATAAGAAACCAACAGCCTAAAGAATCAAGACGTGTGTGTGTGTGTGTGTTTGTGTGTGTGTGTGTGTGTGTGTACACACACCTGTACGCGTGCATGCACCTTAACCCCATGTCACAGAGAAAAGGAATCCATGAAAATTGTAAGTTGGTGGAAGTCCAGAAGTCCCATTCGGCCAAACACATGATCTGAATATAGCCATATAAGGAATTACAGGAGAGGCTGCAGGAAACTAAAACACATAAGATTCAATACCTGTCTGCAAAGAATTTAAAAGAATGCAGTAAAAGAAGGACCTTCCACTGGCTGTCAAGTCTGGCTGACTTGGAAGAGCATTTTGGAGCTCTGAGCAAATCCCAGACACTGAGTGTGTTGGCCAAGTCCTTCTCAGGCCTCTAGTTAAGAGCTCCGATGTCCATTTTATTGAAAGAGTTTTCCTTGCATCCCAATACCAGGGGTTTCTTTCCACTGGATGTGTTTCTGCCCCCCTACACTGTCCAGGCCTTAGTGCAGGGGATGAGGGATCAGGGAGACTGAAGAAGTTGGGGGTGGGCGCTATACAGCCTCTGCCAATGTGTGGGATAGCAGGCAAATGGAGAACATCTGGGTCCTGTCACAGTTTACCAGAGATCTCCCCTGTCTAACTGCAGTGTGAGCAAATTAAGATTGATAAATTGTATGGCTCTCTCCGGCTTTTAAAGATCCCAGATGCTCCGCTAAATTAATGGCCGCTCTATCTCCACTCAATCTGACACCAAAACAAAACCCTGAAAATGTACCAGATCTCCACTCCCCCACCGTTGGAGCACACCCTGGCAGTAGGGCTTCACTTCCCTGGATTCCTGCATGCAAACACACATGTTCAGCTGGTGCCTCTGTGCCTATGTGTGCCTATGTGGGCATGCATGACTGTGCATATGAACACGGATGCATTTTCAGACTAGAATTCACCTGTGCAGCAGAGTATGTGCACACATAGTCTTGGCAAAATGTACTTCTGAACACATAAATTGCTGCACTTGCCCAAAGTTCCTTAAACACTAAATGGTCCACTACAGAATAATTCCAAGGAAAATGAGATCACTTGGGTCATTTGGAAACTATCATTTTACACAAAAGCAACACATTACTAATAATACTTAAAATTATTCTGTTCTTATTTTCTGGCATTCAGTTCAATAACTCGGTTCTCTGCATGGTGGACAATGTTTTATTTATATCAGAAGAAAACAAATATCACTTAAGGAAAAGAATTTGAGGCACTTAGGTATTATTCTATGTTCCTATTCCATTTCTGTGAGATTCAAGAGATTAAAACAACTGGAGACAGCTTCTTAGTGGTCACTCAAGTACTGCCAACTATGTAACTTTGAATAAAGTATCTCTTACAACGGTACTTCCTTCAGAATGGAACTGACTAGAAAGAAATACCCTATGGGATAAGCATCCTAGGAAGACACAAAAGCCAACATAGAAAGTAATTGGATCATCTACTTCCTTCTATGCTATAATCTAACAAGTGCACTAAAGGAAATTAGATAGAACTTATCCTCTATAAAATAGTCCTCAAAAGTTTAAAATGTTCCTAAGCATCCTTCAATTTTTTGCCGAGGGTTGTTAATGACTTAATAGGTGATAACTGTGCACCCAAGCTTTTTCTAGAAAGGCATGCAGACTCTAGGTCACCAGAATGGGCACCATATTGCTTTCCTGGTCTGCTTATTCAGCTTTCAAAAATCTCTTTGCCAATGGCAATATCAGTAAGGCAGCTTTCACTCATTCAGCCATCATTTATTGCTCCATTCAACAAGTACTTGTGGAACACTCTCTACTCTACATGCTGGAGTACTTTGGCCAAAATATATGGATGGCTTTCAAAATGTGGACTGTGGAAGAGAAACATCAATACCACTTCAGGTCTTGCTAGAAATTCACACTCCTGGGCTCCACCTCAGATCCACTGATCCATGAACTCTGAGAGTAGGGCCTCAGCCCTCTGTTTTGCAAGAAGCACTCCTGGAAATTCTGATGCATATTAAAATTGGAGAATCATGCTAGAGCATGCACCTGTAGTCACAGCTACTCGGGAAGTTGAAGCAAGATGAGCACTTAAGTCCAGCACACTCCATTAAATTAACAATTGCTTTATCTCCACTCAATCTGACACCAAAACAGGAGTTGAAAATCAGCTTGGGCAAGATTATGAAATGCCATGTCAAAAAATTAAATTGGAGAACCACTGACATAGAATAAGGTAACATCCTCAGAGTGTACACTCTATTGGAAGAGGTAGGCAATAAATGTATTTTTTTTAAAATGAGCAAAATGTCGGGCAAAATGATAGGTGCTATTTTTAAAGTAAATCAAGGAAACTGAGAGAGTAATAGGGTGCAATTTTAGATAAGGCAGTCAGGGAAGGAATGGCCTCAAAACAGAATGATACCAGGGCAGAGTCATAAACAAAGAGAGGGAGGGGGACATATGGTTGCCTGGCTGAGCATCATAGTACTGACTTCTGCTTCCCTTCAGAGTTTCCAGATAAACAGCAGACCACACTGGAGAGAAGTCTGTCTCACCAGCCCCTGTAGGACGCCAATGGAAATTTGAATCCTCAAGAAAAAAGTAGAAATGCGGTACCTTCTCCAAACCACCACTTAAGTGTGGAAATCAGGAGAGATCAAAACAGCCGAGAGGCCCAAATATTTTTGCTATCATTTGAAATAGACATAAGAAGGAACTTTTGATAGCAAACACTATGATGAAAACAGAATAGGCTGCCAAAAACCAGGGGAATGGGCTCTTGAAGGAAAGATTATTTTCTGACAGTCATGGTTCAAGTATAATTCCAGTGGGAGGCAAGCCTGGACAAGATAATTCTTTGAGGTCATACTGGTCCCCAAGGTCAAAAACAACTGTTTTATCATTTTTCTAAGGCTTTTTAAAAATCTTTAAACATATATAAGAACATAAAGATCACACATGCACCCAGCATCCTGAACCCAAAGCTGTCCGTGCTTTGCTGTATTTGTTTAATCAAAATGGGTAAACAGGTGGATAAATAGACAATGGACACTGGAAGTCACTTAAAAGTAACATACACGTTTTGACTTTTTACTACTAAATAGATGATCGTACATCTCCTAAAAATAAATATTTTCCTACATAATCATGATTATTACCACTAAGAAAACTATCGATAACTTTCTGATTATCTAGTCCACATTCAAGTTGCCCATTGTTTAAGATCATCTTTTAATGACTTACGGAGATGATGGCTAACATATGCTTTCCTTATTTGTATAGCAATTTGAGTCCAATTTGGTTTTTAGTTCAGATATTGATGCTAGCATTATAAATTATACCAAAATTTAATATGGTGAGTTTTACAAAAACCCAGTAGCTTGACTAACAGACCATTCATGAACAGGGGGGTGGAGGGGACAAAAATTCGAGGAAAGGAAATAGAGAGACCAGGAAAAAGTAGTCAGCCTGGATTCATTGAGTCACTTACTCAACCAATGTATTTCCTATTGGACGTATGTTGATGTGCCAGACAGGCACAGCCCCTGAATTTCAGGGGTCAACTGAGCCTGTAGAGGAAATTGCTGCCAAGCCATAAAATCTTTTGCAGGCTGTGTGTTCCAATGCCCTGTCCCTCCCCACCTTACTTCCGTCCTTGAAATTTTATATGGAATCTAAAATCAATCCATTTCTTATTTGCAAGACCTCATGGAGGAAACCTGCATGGTAGGATTAAGAATATCCAGCAGATGGGTGCTGAATGACCCTCGTCAGTGAACAAATAAGAGACACCTGACGATCGCTGTGACGCGTGTAGAACAGAAGCCCTGTATCGCAAACAGAAAAGCCAGAGGAACACCAGGTCAAAAAGTGGATTGCCATGGTGAGCAACTCTTGGCTCCTCTCGTGTGAGTATGGAGTAGGAAAGGAGGACCCTCTCGCCTCCATCTTTTATAAGGGGTTTGTCCAAAAACTGGCATGTGAGAGATGTAAAGTTTAACTCACAGTAGCCAAAATAATTGGTAAAGCCCGTATTCTAGTATGTTAGAAATGTAAGGAGTCCACTAAGTTATTTAGAGAACATGGACCAACAAGATGATGGTTGTGTCCTTCTGGAGGTTACAAAGTGATGGGAGGAAAAGTATTGAGTGTTTTTCTGAAGTTGACAGCTATTTTGGTGATGCAGTATAAGTTGAAGGAATAGCTTTCTTAATTTCCCACCCAAGGCTGTCTTCACCAATCCATACCGGCCTTGGTGAGATTTAACATTCTCTAAATTCTTTGTTAGTGGTATTACATGTAAGTTTCAGGAGTCAAATTTGGGCTTGGGCTTTCTTTTAATCTCTGTCTCATAATGAACATCTGTGTTATTTGTCTGGCACATAAAAGGAGCAAAGTAAAATTTTTAACTGAATGAGCAGCACTTCTGAGATAATGCAGCATATATCTTGCACTAAAGATTTTTGCTTTGCATCTAACTTGCTTGACCTTCTACAGTGTACAAGGGGATGGTGATTATTTAAATACATAAGAATATTTTGCTTTTCTCCGATCTGATCTTTCATTCCAGAATTGACTTTATTCTAATTTAGTCTTAGATAATAAAACCATACAGGCAGAAACTATTTGATCCTACCCTTTGGCAGAACAAAAATCAACACCACTGGAATTGCTACAACCTTGACACTAATCCATTGATCCTCTTCCCACTTAAGAAAGCAAAAAAAAGCCGCTTGGGCTTGACAAAGAATCAAAGCTATGTGAAGAGAATTTAAGTAGCTCATGTATCATTGGAGCAACTAACCTAATTGGCACTTAACCCAAATAGTATTCTCAATAGCAAATATCATTTAGAGGCATAACTTTCATCCTTGCTGAAGACTTTGGCAACTCCTCTAACTGTTCAGCAGAAAATGGGCTTAATTTTTAACTTTGAATTTTTCAAGACACTATGTGGCCTTTCAGTCTCCTCTCAGACATTTGGAATAAATGGTTAACAATTATCAAGATTTGGAATTCATGATGGTCTATAAGATAATTTTGAAACAAGTGTAATAAGTAATCAGAGATATTCTCCAAAGCCTACAATTTATTTTTGAACAAATCTATTTGCAATTATTTCAGTTATTCCTAAGGAGAGGTTGAGATATCTCTCTGGGGTGGTGGAATATCGACCAACAATGGCCAAAATCTGAGAATTGATGTTTCTCAGGCTCCCAGCTGAGCTCCTGACCCTGGCTAGGATCAGAACTGCCTCCTATGGTGCTATTTGATTAACTCACTCCCAGAAACAATGGGGTGAATGAGGAGTCCTTGAGTCTCAATGTCCTCTGATGAGCTGTGGTGAGAAGGAGATGATCCTTTGGTTTCCCTGGGCCTCCTCCCTTCCCACCTCTCAGCACAGCTCATCACAAGTGGCATTTTCTGTGAAGAGTGTGAAAGGGCTGGGAATGGGCTGGCCAAAGCTTGGAATCTCAGTGGCTCAATGGAGTCCTCTTAGACCTAGTGCTCTCACTACTTGGGTCTCATGACATGCCAGCAGAAGCCACTGGCTTTTCTGTCTCCTTCTCAAAGGTCCCACAGATCAGTGACCTCTCAGGGCCACAAAGAAGCAAAGAAGGGGACAGGATTTAGAAAACAACATTATCTGTGTAGCTCTATTTCTATGATGGACCCCTTGTAACCCCTAAGGCATTTTAATCCAAGTTCTAGACCCTGTCCTTCCTGCTTTTGAAATGGCTCCAAAGACTGGCCTCTCTCATGCCTGCCGGGTCTAATAGGCCCTTATCAGGGGAAGAATGGCTGGCTTACCTTCCCAACTCACTGACTCCCACACTGCGCATTACACAGCCACTAGCACAGCCATCAGTTATCCAAGAAGAGCAGCAGGTCTGCACTCCCTTGACAAGCATAGGAGGACGAGGCACCTGTGATGGATAAACTTCATTCTGTCAACTTGATTGGCTCAGGAACCACTGAGGGGATCGGTCAAGCACACTTCCCAGTGTTCTGGCTGGGTCATGGAGGCATGGCCTTGGGTACTCTATCTAGTCCCTTGCCCCTTCTTCTTGAGACTCAACCATTGCTCTGCTTTCCAGCCACTGTGAACTGAGCAGCCTTGTTCTGCCACATCTCTCCGCTATGATAGTTCTGCCTTGAAGCCAATTTACCATGTACTGAATCCCCTGAAACCTTGAGCCAAAGTAAACCTCTCTTCCTAGATGTTGGGTATTTATAAGGAAGCTGATGCCCCATCAGTGTTGCTGGAGCCTTAAAAGGGGACTTACAGGTTTGTGAGACAGTATGCCTGTGTGCCTTTCTGTGTCTACTGTGGCCACTATGCTTAACTATTTATTTATATATGGCCCACAGTGAAACATAACTACTTCTGTCTACATTCTCACTGGACTTCACTGCCTATGTGTAACAAATTTGGTCTCTGTTTCTCACTCTCAGATGTTTGGATAAGGTTCCTGATGGTCCCAGTTTAGACATTTGCCAACCCATAACCCATTATCTGGGCCCAAAAGGGCAAAGTCATACCATAATTAGAGCTGTCCTGTCTAAGGCCAAAGGCGGAGTAAATTCTTTATGAAGGAACCATGAAACGTGAAGAGATGATTGATATCTCTAACACAGAGGGTTAAAACAAAGCCTTTAAACACCCATGAGAACACAGCATGCAAACCTCCAACTACAGGTGTGTGGCTGATCAAGTGGTCCAGCTGCGAGCCCTGAAGTCCAGCATTACATTTGCATCAAGGTCACCCTTTTTGGGCTGATCCCAGCCAATGACAGCCTAGCAGAGCACACACGGGGCCATAACACTTCTCTGTGACACGACACGGGACCTGCGTTTGCTCAGGGGCCCTGATGCTCATGCTGGCCCTTCCCTGAAGTGCACAGCGGTCTTGGACATTTCCCTCCAGCCTTCTACTCCTGGTCAGCTTTGCAGAGTGGCATGGTGGCTTTCAGGCAGTCTGGCCCCTGGTACATTTTCTTGTACGCAAGAGCTCCCCTACACAAAAGTTTGAACATTGGTCTCATTTTGGCACCTACTTCTCTGAGGATCTAGTGAACCCAGCATGTTGGTTCTTCCACGAAGTACACCTGTGGCTAGAAAGATCTAGAAGGACAGCCTCTTGGGAGGGCCTGGACATCTGGCAGGTACTTTCTTTTTTGAAATTGTTGTTTTCTTCCTTTTAAAACATGGTTGTTACAGTCCAAACTGGGTAGCATGCTACTGCTTTTAGATACCCCTCTTCCCAATAAAATAGGCTTTTCTTGGGCTCATGTTAAACTTGTTTTGGTTTCTTCCTCCCTATCAGCCATGTGTGTTTCTTCAGTGACTTCCAACTCCCCGCTTCAGCTCAGATAATAAAATTCATTTTTCATTTCTGTCATCTACAACATGACAGGAAGCTTCCTCAGAGATTTAAAGTATAATTAATCCCTTTCATCGGAGTGTGACCCTCCTTTTGGGTAGCTAGGGGAGCTTTTCTGGCCAAAATTCACTAATTTTAATGCAATGGCTTCTGCCCCTTTTCATGGAGATTAACTGGTCTTTGTCCACTTTAATAACGATTCAGTCCTGCCCACCTCTTCCTTGTGAAGGACATTGGAATCCAAGTCTTCCTGCTGAGCTGTTTAAGATCCAACACTTTTGCAAACTAGATGAAGGCAGCTTAAAAAATCTAAACTCAGAATCTCCAAATCACCATTTCAGAAAAGATACCCTTATGCTTTGGTAATTAGGAATAAAATAAAACAGCTCTCCAGGGGAAGGAAACTCCTCTCTTTGATGAGCACTGAGTAACTCAGGAACTCCTTAGGGGGTCTTTCCTCCTCCTGATGAGGGGTAGGAGTCCTGGGGAGGGTCATGGCCCTGGATGCACCCTCTTCTTTCCCCTGGGAGGTGGGCATGTGGTTGCAGGTTTTGAACAGAGAATGTTTCAATTTCGTGGTGATGTAAGACTTGGCTCCAGCTCATGGATTCTTGTGGTGGTTTTTGTAACTGAGCCAAAACCCTTACAGAACGATGCTCAAAGAGATTAGGGAGGAGAGAGCCTTGCATGTGCACAAACAAGATTGGGCCATTGTTGAGAGAAGTACTTTGATATCTGCCCTCTATCCCCCTATGTATGTTTGGCCAAGACAGCAAACCTGTCTCCAAATACACTCTGTATCAGAAAGTCTCAGGCTGTGACAGACAAGATGGACCAGAGATGAAATCCATACAGGAAAACCCAGACAGGTTCTCCTAAAGAACCGGCCCAGTTGTGGAGGAGTGAGATTGGGTCTCTCCCCCACGGACAGAACTTTATAGCCCCCTAGCTTTCCAGAGGATCTAACCAGCACCTCTCAGTTCACTGAGTCAGCTTGGGATCCAGTGTCCTAATTCCCTTGTTTAACCAAAATGACTAAAATAGAAATATTTCCCAGGCAAACAAATAACAGGATTTTTTTTCTATTGCTTGTTCCTGTTTGCATTTCATTGTCCCCAGGGAACATAGAAAAAGCAAATATTATCTATAGTGATTTCCTCTTATCAGAGGCCACATGCATGGGGCTTTATGTCCCCCAAAGAATTTGCTGCCTTTCCCAAGGAGGTGTTCTCCAATATCCTCTCTTCAGTTATGTATGGTGACATTTCCAAAATAAACAGCCATACAACCAAAACACAGTCTCGGAGAAATGTGCCAAGGAGCACAGGGCTATGTGTTTCCAGCAGCAGGCGGGAGACTGGCATGGGGAACGGAGGAGCTGATCTCTTTAGCCTGCTGAATTCTGTTCAGTTTCTCTGGTCACCCATGCCTGTTTCAGCAACACACACCACCTCATTTCCTCCTCCAGTAAGAGGCAGTCAGTTTGAAAAACTCACACACACACACACACACACACACACACACACACACACTAGTTGCTAAATATAAATCTCTTTCTGGTATCTACATTCCTGACACAATCTTCAGGCAAGATTTGGGATTTTCTTAGTACATTGAATCTGAAACTTCAACACTTCTTGTTCTAGTGTAATCCTGGGATATAAACAGCCTCACTAAGAACTAAGGAATTATATCCTTATTGGTATGGGTGCAGTCCCTTCCATCCAAAAGTATTCTTTCTAAATCTAAACTCTATTGCAAATCTCCTAAAATGGAAGAAATCAAGTGGTGAGTGTGGGGGAAGAAATAGTCTCAAGTTACTGACTAAAATGATAATGAAACAGGCCAAAGCATTTGGAACTAGAAGAATCCCTGCATGATGGAAGAGAAACGAGACGTTCCTACTACAACTGAGTCTGAGGATTTGGGACACATCACTTACACTATATTATGGGTAGTGCCTCCAAAAGCAACCTCTTAGTTTATTTATCTCACTCATTTAAATCTCGAAAGAATATTTCAGAAATGAAGTACTGCTTTGCAGGTGAACTACTAGCTATATAGATCCCCGAGAAACCACATTAAGAGATCATTAACCCAACAGTAAGTACAATGAAATGAGGAGTTCCAAAGTGATGTAGGATAGTACCAAAATATTTTGTCAATAGTTCGATCATTTCGTTTCTCCCCCACTTCAGTACCAGGGATTGAACTCAAGATCTTGCACTTGCAAAGCAGCGGTATTGCCACTGAGCTAAAAATTTTAACTAAAATGAAAATGGATGAAAAGACACATCATATAATTTTCTGAAGAAGTTGTGTTGGTGATATGCATCAAGATTAAGTTCCTTTGAGGAAGGTGTTAGAATTGACCTTTGAGAATCTGCATGAATGGCCCCGGAGATGAAAAGAGGAGAAAAACAAAATTGAAGAAAAGCCAGACAGAAATAAAATAGAATTAAAGATGTCACATTTTAACCCAAGAAATGTCCTTCATCCTACAGAAAATTACCCCAAGCTGGGCGTGGTGGCACACTCCTGTAATCCCAGCACTCAGGAGGCCGAGGCAGGAGGATCGCTGTGAGTTCGAGACCAGCCTGGGCTACATAGTGAGTTCCAGGTTAGTTTCAACTACATAGTGAGACCCTATCTCAAAACAAAAAACAAAGAAAGAAAGAAAGACAATTACCCCATTGCAGACCTCTACAGGACAGAGAAGACTGTAGGGAAAGAAATCTGGGGAGGGGCAGTGTAGATTTCTCTACACAGAGACCACACAGAGAAATCTTTGGGGTATTTTTGCTGAGAAATAGAAAAATGAAAGACCGCTGTTCTTTGGGAATTCATGAAACAGTTCTTTTGAACAAAAAATTACTTTTCCTACTCCTTACAAGTCAATTAATTTTTGCTTCCAATTCTATAGAACAGAAAATCTAAATTTTGGTGACTGTAGGACAGTAGCAGTTATTTTGGGCTGTCCTTGGTAATACAGATATGGGCACTGCCCAAGACCTTCATCTGTCTCAAGGACGACAAGCCGTATGCTACCCAAAGGCTGTAACGATGTTTCACTTAGAGATGTTTACCCATTGATGTGGTGGACTTGAATCCATGCACGGAGGCCATGCATGATGGAAATTTTTTAGAAGCTCAAAGCACATGTTTTGACTGAAGTAACTTGGGGGAAGAATAGAGTGAATGGAGAACCATAAGTAAGAGGAAATTCTTGTGAAGAAGAGATCTTAGCACTCACTGGAAAGGAGAGAGGCTGAGGGGAATATTTCAGGGACATTTGTTTGTTTGTTTTGGTACCAGGGATTGAACTCAGGACCTTGTGTTTGTGAGGCAGGCAGTGGCACCACTGAGCTAAATCCCCCTCCCTAAGAAATGTTGATCACAAGAGTGGCTGACTATATTTTGAAAGAAAACATTTCCAAAATGAATAGCATTAGCCACTTTATCCTGCCCTGTAAAGCCCAAATGCTCAGTCCCCTGGAGATGGTTAAATTATCTTCAGGTAACTGTGAAGGAGGGTGATGTCACATCCTTGGGGACCTGACTACAACAGTCTCCTTCAATGCTAGAAAAGGCAGAATTAATCAAGCAAGAAGAATTTCCTTGCTATAGGAACCACTTTAAATACAGAAGAAATGTGTCCTCAAATCATTAACAGTAAGGACATTTTAAAATTGAAAAATCGAGTTTTGAAAAAAATTACCAGAAGTCAGTTCAAAATGACCTGTTATTGGTATAGTCAGAAGCCCCAAAGAAATTTGTAGGAGAGTAAGAACAGGAACGTTTTCTCAAAGACTGGATCCAGAAGATTGAGAAAGGTGTGACAAGGCAGGCGAAATGTCTTTTTGGTGTTCCATGAAAAGTAAAATAAGACAGCAAACAAAGCTTCAAGAGACAGGTCTAGGATTAGTAAGGACATTGGCCCTGTGAAATCAGAGGGTCTGTGATGATACAGCATGGATGCTAAACATTCCTGAGAGGTAATGTAGGGTCAGATAAAGAAAGACAGTAACACCAGGAGGGTCGTGTACTTTTTCTAGGAAGGAAATAGGGAGTTCCTTCAAGTCTCCAAGCAGGGAATCGGGCCCAGCAGGGAGTGAGGCCAGTGCTGAAATCCAGCATGGCTAAAGAGAGTCAAGATGAAAAAATGGTGCTTATGGCAGCACGGAGAGCCGAAGAGAAACATTCCAAAGAAAAGATGAGAGAGACATTTCAAAGGCACAGTCCATAGGACTCAGTGACTAACTACTGAACCCAAATTTACCTGGAGATTGCTTGCCATCAGAAGATTGCCATGTGTGATTCATTTTCCTAAAAGACTCTTTACAGAGGACAGATAGAGAAATAGAAAAATGAAAGACCGCTGTTCTTTGGGAATTCATGAAACAGTTCTTTTGAACAAAAAATTACTTTTCCTACTCCTTACAAGTCAATTAATTTTTGCTTCCAATTCTATAGAACAGAAAATCTAAATTTTGGTGACTGTAGGACAGTAGCAGTTATTTTGGGCTGTCCTTGGTAATACAGATATGGGCACTGCCCAAGACCTTCATCTGTCTCAAGGACGACAAGCCGTATGCTACCCAAAGGCTGTAACGATGTTTCACTTAGAGATGTTTACCCATTGATGTGGTGGACTTGAATCCATGCACGGAGGCCATGCATGATGGAAATTTTTTAGAAGCTCAAAGCACATGTTTTGACTGAAGTAACTTGGGGGAAGAATAGAGTGAATGGAGAACCATAAGTAAGAGGAAATTCTTGTGAAGAAGAGATCTTAGCACTCACTGGAAAGGAGAGAGGCTGAGGGGAATATTTCAGGGACATTTGTTTGTTTGTTTTGGTACCAGGGATTGAACTCAGGACCTTGTGTTTGTGAGGCAGGCAGTGGCACCACTGAGCTAAATCCCCCGCCCTAAGAAATGTTGATCACAAGAGTGGCTGACTATATTTTGAAAGAAAACATTTCCAAAATGAATAGCATTAGCCACTTTATCCTGCCCTGTAAAGCCCAAATGCTCAGTCCCCTGGAGATGGTTAAATTATCTTCAGGTAACTGTGAAGGAGGGTGATGTCACATCCTTGGGGACCTGACTACAACAGTCTCCTTCAATGCTAGAAAAGGCAGAATTAATCAAGCAAGAAGAATTTCCTTGCTATAGGAACCACTTTAAATACAGAAGAAATGTGTCCTCAAATCATTAACAGTAAGGACATTTTAAAATTGAAAAATCGAGTTTTGAAAAAAATTACCAGAAGTCAGTTCAAAATGACCTGTTATTGGTATAGTCAGAAGCCCCAAAGAAATTTGTAGGAGAGTAAGAACAGGAACGTTTTCTCAAAGACTGGATCCAGAAGATTGAGAAAGGTGTGACAAGGCAGGCGAAATGTCTTTTTGGTGTTCCATGAAAAGTAAAATAAGACAGCAAACAAAGCTTCAAGAGACAGGTCTAGGATTAGTAAGGACATTGGCCCTGTGAAATCAGAGGGTCTGTGATGATACAGCATGGATGCTAAACATTCCTGAGAGGTAATGTAGGGTTAGATAAAGAAAGACAGTAACACCAGGAGGGTCGTGTACTTTTTCTAGGAAGGAAATAGGGAGTTCCTTCAAGTCTCCAAGCAGGGAATCGGGCCCAGCAGGGAGTGAGGCCAGTGCTGAAATCCAGCATGGCTAAAGAGAGTCAAGATGAAAAAATGGTGCTTATGGCAGCACGGAGAGCCGAAGAGAAACATTCCAAAGAAAAGATGAGAGAGACATTTCAAAGGCACAGTCCATAGGACTCAGTGACTAACTACTGAACCCAAATTTACCTGGAGATTGCTTGCCATCAGAAGATTGCCATGTGTGATTCATTTTCCTAAAAGACTCTTTACAGAGGACAGATGTAGCAAAAAAAAAAAAAAAGAAAAGAAAAAATCTGTACCCTGGTTACTCAAAAGGCAGTGTTTGCATATTTGGTCTGAAGACCACAGTATATTTTTTCAAAGAATAAAATAACTGGGTTAAACCTGAAGACCACATACTGAAGAGAAGATGGAATGGGGTAAAACGTGGCTTGGTATACATTGGTACTTCGGTTCATGAACTTAATTATTTCCAAGGTTCTGATCCCAGAATTCATTCCATGATTCTGGTTGCAGCCAAATGGCACTTGAACCAGAATCATGGAAAGAATTATGCATAGGGAAAATGAAAATGATGGCACTGTCATATTAGTATTTTTACCCAATCTGTCTCCCAAGCCCAAATTCTTTAGAGCCTCAGACTCAGGGACTTTACAATAGCAGCCCCCCAATAGTTTCTGTTATACCACTCTTAAACCTGTCTGTTCAAATGGCCCTTACAGGACTCTAACTTCCTATCTTACACTTTAGGGTAGGGATAGGTCACCTTTGTATTTTGTATCCTCTGCCTTTTACCCTTTGCAGCAAGTCAAGAAGGAAGGCTAGATAAGACACCTCACTGATTTTAAGAGTACTCATTTTTGCACTGGGGATCAAACTTGGGTACTTGTGTTTTCGAGGCAGGCAGTGGAACTACTGAGCCAAATTTCTGGCCCCTTAAGACTACTCATTTTTGAGGGGCATTTGTCCAAATCAAAATAGTCAATTCTTTGATACTTTGTACTAACCACTAGTCGATATCAGGAAAGATGGAACTTAAATATGCAGATAAAAATGCATCACACTTTGCACATGACTTCATAGATGGGACTGCAAGCTAAAAGTAAGTTTTTAGGTGCAAATATTATGCTTCTTTCATTTGCATCTAACTCTGATTATGAGAGGATTTTAACTGAGGCAATCATCAGAGCTGGTGATATTTCAAGTACTAGATTAAGTTGAACTTTCAAACAGATCTAATTGCTTCAACAAAAAGTTTTAAATCAAGACTTTTAAATATGTTAGTTGTGGCAATAGAAAATAGAATAATTTAAGATTAAAAAACATGACTGTCTGTTTCCTAATCATCTGTTCTAAAACATTAAACAAAAGACAGTGTTATTTTAGCTGCAGTCAGATGACCAATAGAGGCAGAAAAATGCCATCTTCAGAAGATATTGGCAGTAATATCTTCCCTTAACACTCAACCGTAGCTTGAGGACTGGCTGGTTTTGTAATGATTCTGAGGTCTGGAACATAATTTTTCATGTAGTCAAGTTCACCAGAGGGCTCTGAGCCCACTTCCCTACAGTTTCTCTTCTTGCTACTTATTTCAATAGTCAGCTATGACCCTAAAATCTCATAGAAATGAATGAACACTTAATGGTATAGCAAAGCAAAAGCTATCCATGTAGGAAATGTTAGAGAAGTGATCTCTTCCACTGTGTGCTCATTAGAGATTTCATAATAAAATGTCATTGTAATCATCCACCAGAAACACCTGTGAGTTGCTCGTTTGCCATGTTGCTCTTGAGCATTTTAATCTTAAACTGACTCACCTCACATGTGGCTAGGAACCTGGTTCCTCAGGCATTGCTATTATGTGCTGAAGGCTAACACAACCATCAGACTGAACCCAACAAAGCTAGTTCTGAAGACCCTTGCTAAGTGAATTGCTTGTTCTTTGCTACTGTCTCCTGACTATGCCTGAAATGTCTGTCCTTTGCTCTACGCCAACCGCGGCAAACCCCTGAACTGACATGAGGCTTGATTTCCTTGGAAATACCTTTCTTGCTCGTAGCCTCACCTCCTTCCAAACACCAGTTCTCCTCCCTAAGCTTTTGTGGCAGTGCCTCTTCCTGGGTCTCTCCTAGTCTCTCCTTGCTTCCCCAATTCAAAAAGTAGATAAATTCCCTCCTTTGCAAAGAATATCGACCACTGTCTAAGCACAAGCTCTATACTTTTGCAGTTTCTCTTTTGTATCCCTGATGGTTTTATTTATCTTCTGATTAATGAGTCCACACTAGTTAATCTGTATTTATAGCAAACATGCACTACAACCCTGATTGGTGAGAAGTGGATTTATTTACATTCCAGAATAAGGGGTGAGAAAGAGGAAGAGGAAATTGAAGAAAGGGTACAGTGAGCTTAGAGAAAGGTTTGCCCACCGTTGCTACATTATACCGGAAGTCACTCAAGTGGACCAAAGGTCTCCTGCATCTTATCACCAAACATTGCTGTAGTATCAATTCTCTGTCCCCATTGCCACATACTTGACAAAAGACTCTCACTCTTGTTGTTTATGAAGATGCTTGTGGCCCCCTAAAAGGGCTTTAATTTAAAGACTAGATACTAAATAAACACTTTCAAACCAAGAAAATGAAATACGAGTTTCAGGCATGCATAGAGAAGAGACAGTTATAGGAGGACACAGTTCAACTTCACTGTCAAACCACGTTTTCCCCAGATGCTCATTGATACGGGCTACACACTGGGAAGTTTTCTGGGTGCTGAGGATACAATAGTCCACATGACAAAGCCCCTGCTCTTTGGAGTCTGAAGGAAAAGACTATTTTAAATAATTAATTAAATTATACTGATGATTTCTATGAAGGCATTAAAGCAAAATAAGAAGGTACAGTCTGAGGAGACAGAAGGAAGCTATTTTAGAAAAATGGTTAAGGAAACCCTTTCTGGGAAAGTAGTATTTGAAGAGAAATATAATGAGAAAGTGAAAGACACAATCAAGGAAGATGTGGAGAAATAACATTCCTAGAAGATTAAAAGGTAAAACTCACATTACTTAGGGTTCCCCAGAGAAAATAACCAATGGCTAGAGAGAGAGAATATTCCCTCTGTCTGTGGTTTCACCTTCTGATATTTCAGTTATCTGAAAGAAACTACAGTGCTCCAAGATACCATGTTGGCATAATTTTATGATAGCTATAGTGTTATAATTGTCCTATTTTTTTTGTTGATCTCTTACTGTGTCTAATTTGTAAATTAAACTTTATTATAGGTACAGGAGAAAACATAGTACCTGTAAGACCCAGTATTACCCATGGTTTTAGGCATCTACAGAGAATCTTAGAAAACATCCCCCATAGATTAGGGGGACCACTCCATAAAAAAAGGAGATTTATTATGAGAATTGGCTCATGAGATTACAGAGCCTGTGAAGTCCCACAGTATCTCACCTGCAAACTGGTTATACCACAAGCAGAAAAGTAGTATAATAATTCACTCCAAGTCTGAATGCCTGAAAACCAGAGGAGCTATTGGCAGAAATCCCACTCTAAGGCTAAAGGTCTCAGAATAGTCCGGGAGTCTGAAGGCCCAAGGTAAGGAGCTCCAGTGTCCAAGGACAAGAGAAGATTAATGGCACCATTCCAGGGAAGAGAGAAAGAGAGAGAATGAATGAGAATTCATGTTTCCTTTACCTTTTTGTTCTGCTTGGGCCCTAAGTGGAGAGGAGATTTCAATACCCCTCTCTCAATTAGTGATAGAATCATTAGGCAGATAGACACACATACATCAGCAAAGACATAGAAATAAAAACATTACCCACCAAATTGATGCTTATAGAACACTTCCTAGTCAATAATTATAGAAATCACAAATCTTATCAAGCGTACATCACAGAATAGACTTTTGGTGAGCCACAAAATAAATCTCCAAGCTTTTTAAAATATTAAACTCATACATTGTATATTTTCTGACCACGACAGAATGAGAGATACACAAGAGAAGTAAATTTGGAAATTCCCAAATATTTGGGAATTCAGCAACTCACTTCTAAAAGACCACAGGGTGGGATGGGGGGAGAAGGACATTTTTTAAATGTTTTGAACTGTATGAAAATGAAAACATCAAAATTTGTGAGATTCAACTAAAGTATTATGTAAAAATAAATTTGTAGCTTTGATGTCTGTGTCAGGAAGTCTCAACTCAATAACCTGAGATTTCACTTTACAAAACTAGAAAAAAGGACAACTCAGAGCAAACAGATAAAAAGGAAATAACTACAGTGGAGATCAATGAAAATACAGAATAGAGAAAGTTAATATTATTATTGTGTTATTTATCTTAATAGATTAGCCAAGTTGCCCAAACTTCAGCTACGTTAACTAATAAGGGAGAAGACACAAAGTACTAAAATCAATAAGGAAAGAAGGAACAACACCAAAAATCTTACAAAATGAGATAATTATAAGAGAATATCATAACCATGTTATGTGAAAAAACTAGACAATTCAGATGAAAAATTTAAATTCCTAGATAGACACAACTTGACTCAAGAAGAAATGAGAAGTTTCAATAGTCATTGACAAGGAAATAATTTGCATTAGCAATTTAAAATCTTCCCACAAAGAAAGCCCTAGGACCAGGTAGCTTTGCTAGTAAAAGCTCTCAAATATTTAAGGAAAAAATAATGCTAATGCAGTTCAATATATCTAACTAACAAAATATTAACAAGCAAATGCAAGGTTAATTTGATATCCAACTAATTAACATAATATACCAGAATAGTAAAGAATAAAATTCACGGGATCATTTCAATAGATATAGAAAAAATGCTAAAGTATCTATGATTAGAAAAAACACTAAGTGTATTCTCAAAGATGTGAAGAAACTGGAATCCTCACACACTGCTGATGGGAATATAAAAAAGGTATAGCTGCTTTGGAAATCTGGCAGTTTCTAAAAATTAACCACAGAACCACTCTTAGGAGTGTACTAAAAGAAACTGACCACATACATCCAGCCTACATCCACACAAAGAACTGTCTGTGAATGCTCATAGCAGTATTATCCCTAATAGGTAAGAATTGAAACATTCTAGATGACAATTAATTGCTGAATGGATAAAATTTGGTAAATCTGTACAATGGAAAGTTTTTTGGCAATAAAAACAAATGGAGTACTGCTAAATATTAATACATAGATGAATCTTAAAAACCTGATGAGCAATGAAAGAAGCCAGATACAAAACTCTGTGTAGATTATAATTCCACTTGTAAGAAATTTCCCAAAGGTAAATTTAAAAAGATGAAAAGCAGGTTTGTCCTTGCTTGGGATGTGGGAATGGTAGTACCTATTGATAACAAGTGATCTCTCAATATCTCATTTGAGATCATGAAAATGCTCTAAAATTGGACTGTGGTGATAATTGTAAAAGTGGTAAATTTCTTCAATCTTGAAACATAAAACATTTTGTACGAGCAAGACCGGAGGAAGAAGCAGAAGCTGGATCAGATGAGACCTCATAAGACATGGTTAGGAATATGGACATACGTAGAACCTGGGAAAGTTTTTAACAAAAGGAATTATAGAATCTCTGTTTAAAATTTCTCAAGCTGCCATGTGGAGAAAAAACTATCAGAGAACAAGAGTAAAAACATTAAGAAGACCATGAGACCCCCCTACTCATTGGGGCAAGAAATGATGGTAGTTTGAATGAATTTAGGACAGGACATCTGTACCAAACTAACCTCAAGAGAATGGAATAACCACTGTTTAACTAAAACAAGTGACGACCAACCACACATTTTCCCATCCTTGGACACACGTACATAGTGGGGAAAAAAAAATCCCACTGATGACTCCCAAACAGAATGCTAAAAGAGTAGAGCACTTACTAGCACTTACTCTGAATTCCCAGGTTCAGTGGTTTCTAAGAAGTGAACTTAGAGTAAACAAGAAAACAGAATGATTTTTAATCACACAGCAGCCAGACTGCTATTCAAAATTATTTACATTTTAAGAACATTTTTTTTTCTGCAAGCATTTTCTGTTTGTTTGGCATCACCACCATCAAAAACCTGGGGATCTGGGTGTAGTTAGCAGCTGCATATTTGAGTCGTGCATGCACGTCTGCTGGTTTTGCAGAGACATATGTGACCCTTGGTGGAGTCAATGCAGCTGAGGAAAGAGAACAGAGACTTTGCTGAAGAGAGGCACCAACTTGGTCCTCCTGCGCCGACACTGAGAAGTCTCAATATTTCTGTATCCATTTGAGTCTCCTGCTTGTTTCAATTATGTTCATCCAATTCTAAGTGATGCATGATATCAAGCATGACCAAGAATGGAAATATTTCCTTGTGGAATTTTTAAAATCTTGACTGCTACAAGCAAAAGACCTTTATGCAAACACAGTATCTTTCCAAACACAGAAAAGATTCCTGTAACGAAGGCCTTTCCCAAAATGGAAGAGTATTCATGTTGTGGCTTGTCTGCCCCTCTCTTATTAGTCATAATGACACACCCTAAAAAAGACAGAAATCAGAGGAAAATATGAACAGAGCACCGGAAACAGGTCCAGCAAAGCAGAACCTCAAAACAATTTTTCACGTCTTGGTTTGTGAAAAGGAAGAGCTGTTTATTCAAAATGCTGCTTCAGGGGACAGGAAAACAAAGAGGAGAACAATGACCTAGTGACCTCCAAGAATTGCTGGCTGCAGCTCAGCCTCCCAGCCTGGTCTGCAGGAAGTCAGCCATCCAGACTCTGAACTTTTGGCTCCAATCAGAAGAGGTGAGGGTGCAGGCCTGGAGCGCGAAAGTCATGAGAATGCTATTAAGCCACAATCAAAGTTCAGGGCAACCGTTTCCTCCTTGAGCATTGGGAGAACACTAGACAGGCCCTCTGGGGTCAGAGGCCAGGGTGATGTCTCTTCTTCCCCCAGGGGAGTCAATGGTAGTGTGTGGTCAGTCTCTGGCTCAGAGTCCTGTCTTCACGGGAAATCCACATATCTTCTGGGTCACTGAGTAACTGTGTCACAGACGCGTAAGCTGGAACCTTACTCAGTCTCTGTGCCCATCCTTAGGTCCTTAGATCAAGACTGCTTTGACAACATAGCCTCCAAGAACTGTGTCCTACCATCCCCTGCTGACCAGCCTGTGACCACCCCAGGGTGACTTTGGCAACACACAAGCTGTCCTGGCCTAGAATGATGAGCGGTTGAGTCACTGGCAGTGGGAAATGAGCTTCTCTGGACCACTTCTGTGATGAACACCACTTGCTTTTATTTCCTGGCACTCTCTTAATACTCACGGTGACAGTACAGGAGGACGTGGCTGGGTTATGTGGGTTATGCTGTGTCTGAAAACTAAGGGTATATTGCATATCGCGTGTCTTTATGTATAGACAAAAAACCACAGACCCTAATGTTTATGAACCCCAAAGGACATTGAATTCCAACATGCATCCGCTATTCATGTCCCCTCTAGATTTTGCCTTCCAAGTGTCCAGTCAACCTGTAGGGTCTCCAGTTTTCCCATTGGGCAGTTACTGCTACTGAAGAATCTTAATGTTAAACTGAAATAAGTTTCCCTATCACTTCTGTTCAACTTTAAATTCCAGTGTGGAAATCATACTGCTCTTATTGGGTTGCATTTCATCATATTCTTCCATTTCACCTATGAAAATATCATGAGCAATCTCATCAAATGCCCCGCTGAAATCCAGAAACACTATGTGATTTCCTGAGCTAGCAGCCTACAAACTCTACTACCGGGAGTAGCATAACATGTGCCACCTCAGTATGTTTTGGATATAATACTATGTAGCTCATTTACTTTTATGGAACAGATTTTGGTGGGCACCACTTCTCTGAGATTCCATAAGTCATATCTTCATTAATTCACTCTCAAATCTCACCTGGGATTAACGCAGAACTCTCTGGCTATCATCACAGGATATTTAAGAATGGTAACTAGTGCCTAGTGTACTTGCAAAACCACCATTGTATCGCAGAGCCAAACATTTTCATCATCTCCTTTGGTGTACCTTGGTGTCATCCTCTGAGAAGTAACTTGTAAATAAACACCTAGCAACAGTCTGTTGGATACTGCGCCTTGAGCACCAAGACTTTCAGGCGAGTTTACTTTCTAGGACTCTAGCTCACCTCAGAGAAGAGACCAAACACTACCTGAATAAAGGCTGATAGTGATGATAGCTGTGATGGTAATGATGTCTATGGTTGCATGTTTATAAAAGTTTGTTTGGAAATAACCTAAATGTTCAGCACTGAGCATGCATCCAACTAAAATAAGGAAATACTATGCTAACTGAAAGTGATGCTTTGAAAAATAATTTTGATGCCAAGATACAAACTCAAATTGTATATAATCTCAATTCTGTTTGAAAAGAAATGGACACATAATTATATGTAGAAAAATTAATGCTGGTTAATAAAATTACTGTTTGTTTTTATTTTTCTGCACCTTTCCTTTCTTCTGCTTTCAATATTGGACTTTGGATTGCTCAGGTCATTTTATAGGGTAAAAATCGTATGCTGGAAAGTCATGGTGGAGTAATCTACCCAACCCCTTTGTGGGGTCCATGCAGCAGAGAGAGAAGGCAGGAGCCGGGATAAGAATACAGCCCCAGTGACCCACCCCTCCAACCAGGCCCCACCTCCTAACCTCACATGGATTTATCAAAGGATGAATTCACTGATGAGTATAATAACCCCCGATTCGATCTTCCCAGAGCCCCTCCTCTTAACGTGAGACTTTCGGGGGACACGCAATCTAAATTATAACAATGCCTTTAGGGTCCTTAGAATAGGGGCAGAAGTCAGGGAATGATAAAAATATACAAAAAATAAAGCTTTGAGTAAAAGACTGTATAAATGACACGTTTTGGTCAGTATTCAAGGATTCAAAGAAGGAAAGAACATAGAGAGGAGTCAGAAAGTTGTTACATAAGGAGCCACATTTGAATTTGGAAGATGCCTATGACTGTCGAGAAGAGGACAGAAGAGCCCCAATCTGAAGGCACAGAAACGAATGGGACCTGAGTGGGGAACGGCCTTGGTAGTTGGCCATAGCCTGGGTATTGAATGTGCTGGGCTATCAAGATATCACCCATTTTTGGTACTGTTCATTGCACTTCCAATAATGCAGTTGACACTTAATAAGGAAAAAAAATGGGAGATTGGAAATGCATTTGAGCCATGGAATAGAATGATCGATCAGGTTTGTGCTTTCTTTCTCTCTCTCTCTCTCTCTCTTTCTTTCTTTCTTTCTTTCTTTCATTCTTTCTATGTTGGGAATGGAACCCAGGGTCTCTCAGAAGCTAAGCATTTGCTTTACAACTGACTGACCCCCCAGCCCCAGAAGGATCCTTTATGAAGTTTAGCCTCATGACCTCGATAGACAAAAATCAAGGGGAGATTTCTCAGACTACCTGGAAGTGCTCAAGCAAAAGATAGAAAAAAGACTGAATGTGTGGAGAAGCAGTGTCTTTGTCTGCTCCAGGTGCCCTAACAAAATACCACACATGTGACATATAGCTGTTCAAAGGTCCAAAAGCAAACGTCCCAGAGACAAAGTGAAGACTATATTTTCTTTTTGGTCAACTTCAGAAATTAACAAGTGCCACCCTCACTGAATTCTGCTGATTACAAGCAAATCACTGAGGCCTGCCTAGAAACAAGGCCAGAGGACATAGGACCCCCCGCATCCCTCGATGGCGTGAGTGTCAAAGAATTTGCAGATGTTTAAAAACTATCGTTAGTCTGTAATTTCTTTCTGTTTAGTTTCTCCTTTCCACATCTTCTTCCTCCTTTGGTTTCTTTGTTCATTTATTCCTCTTTTTTTTCCCCCTATAAGGAGGATTCCCTTAACTTGTATAAAGCAAATAAAGCCATTCAGTCATTACACAAACACCCCTTAAACTCCTACAATGGACCAGGTATTAGACATGGTCTTTCCCTCAAAAGTCTTGGAGCCCTAGTAGAAGTCTTCCCTCAATAGGGTGACTACCTGGGTGGCATGAGTTTGACCAGGTTATTAGGAAGTGCTTTCAGACATTGGTTAATTATTTCATAAACCTCATTTTGAAAAACGTGTTTCCAAAATGGAACGATGAGTTTATATGACTCTAGTGAGTATCTCAAGAATTTAAGTTTAAAGGTTATGTTAAGTGTTAAGAAAAACAATAATAATATAATTGTAGAAAAGGCATTGGATCTCCATATAACTATTGCTTGATTAAGGAAACTACAGTTCTTTTAAAAAAGGCTTCTGTCGTAAAACACAGAATCGCGAACTTCCGTAACCTTAATGAATGTAAAATGAATGGCCTGGTGGACTCCAGATATAATCTGTCATCTGATTTCACATGAGTTATTTCACTTAACATTAGGCTCTCTCACAAAATTAAGGAATGTTAGATGTTATTATATAAGGTGATTTAGAAAGCTGTGTGGTTAAAAGATAATTCTTTTTCTTAGCCGAATGACTACAAGGAAATGTGTTTCTTCTGGAGGTCAGTCACAAACCTTATAATAAAATTTAGCAGGATTGATATTCACACTTAATTTCCGTCTTCCCAGCTCAAACTATCTATGGTTCTTCAGTAGCTCAGTGGTGAACCCAGGATTATAACCCAGTGAGATTTCAAAGGATTGCCTTGGTATGAGGCAACAGTTGAGCTCCCTGTTAAAAGGAACTCTTCTTCTTTACTCTTCATGTTTCCTGTGGAGGGACCCCCATTAGAGGAGCACACATCCTGTTCCCCCATTCTTCATTCTTGCATACAAGGGTACACACTTTTGGGTGACAGTCATTGGTCCTAATTTCTCAACTGCATGAAACAAATTTCAAAAAGACAGGGGTTTCTCTTTCCTTTCTTTCTTTCTCTCCCTCTTTCTCCTCCACTTCTCTGAGTGAAGTAGCTAATTGGTAAGTTTGGAACAGAGACCAAAGCATTCCATCTCACGTCCTTTCTTTCTTCTCTAGTAACTTTAATTCTGACTTGCTGTATACTTAGGGGAGGAGTTTGCCCTATGTGAGAGGTCTACAGTTTCCACGCTATACCAGCAGCTCTGTAAAAACAGTACAAGTTCATGTGACACCTTAGCAAACCCATTTAGCTGCACCTTCTCCCAATCACAAAGGAGAATTATTTTTTAAAGTATTCTTTTGGCCTCTGAATCTATCTTTAAATTGCTTCTAAACTTAGCAAAGAGAAATATACTAGTTATTGACTCTTTAAAGTCCCAATACACAGATAGAGGAAACATTTGTATTGTAAGTGTATTCACTGGCAGACACTGAGAAGAAAGAAAGCTCTTATAGGAACAAGCCCCCCGCCCAACTAACGCAAGATCACTAAGGACATATTTTGTTTGTGTGCAGTGTCAACTCAGATCGATAACTCACTCACCACCTACTGTAGGAAGCACCCTGAATACATCAGGCAGCTGTGTGCGGTGGAAGGGAGAGGGCTGTGTAAAGCCAACCAAGCCCACAGTCCAGTTGAGAGATGAACGGACACATGCCGTGAGCAAGTGACTTATATACCAAACAGTCTTGATAAATGATGCAGTGATGCAAAATGCTATCCACAGGCAAAAGAATAAAATAAACACCTATGTCATAGCACAGGGGAAAAAGTAGCTCAAAAAACTCCATGGGCCATAAAATTAGAGAAAATATAGATATATATCTTTGTGATCTTGGGTAAGGCACTGGTTTCTTTTTCTTTAGTGGTAAAATAGAATAAATGGAAATTTTACCAATTTAACCATCTTCATTTGCAGAGTTCAGTGACAGAATAATCACATTCTGCCACCATCTTTTCTGTCTACTCCCGGAACTTTTCCATTGGGCATTGGCTTCTTAAATACGACAGCAAATGCACAAGCAACCAAATGGAAAAATCAATACATTAGACATCGTCAGATAGTAAGAGAATGGGAGAAGATATTTCAAAATCTCACCCTTAGAATATGTAAAGAGCTATCGAAATGTAAAAATAAAAAGACAAATAGCATAATTTTTAAATGGGCAAAAGATCTGAAGAGATATTTTTCCTAAGATATATAGTGGCAGATGGACACATGAAAACAACATTATTATCCATCAGAAAGATACAAACAATCCCACAGTGCAATACCCGTGACATTCACAATGAAACCACATGATATTGTCAAAAGGACAGACAATAGTAAATGTTGACCAGGATGTGGAGAGGTTGAGACTTTCATACATCGCTACTGGGAATGTTGAGATGTATTGTCACTCGGCAAAAACAGTTTGGTAGCTCCTCAAAAAGATGAACAGAGAGAGGTACTATTAGATCCAGCAACTTCACTTCTAAATATGTACCCCAAAGAACAGAGAACGTATGTCCGCAGGAAAAAAACTTGTACACCAGTGCTCACCCAGCATTATTTGTAATAGCCAAAAGGTGAAAACAAACAAAACGTCAAATGGTGAATGGATAAACAAAAATGCAGTATATCCAAATAAAGGAATGCTATTTATTCATCTCAAATTATTCATTTCAATGCAGAGTCAGACTTTGATATAGACTAACATTGAAAACGTTGTGCTAAGTGAAATATACCATGCACAAAAAGTGCATATTGTCTGATTCCATTTGTATAAAATGTCCTAAATAGGCTAATCAATTGAGCCAGAAAGCAGATTGGCAGTGGTCAAGGATAGGGAATGGTTGAATATGGATTAATTGTTGACAGGTACATAGTTTCTTTTGAGGGTGGTGAAAATGCTTTTGGAATTAGATAGCGATGATTAGTGTACAAGTTTGTGATCATGCCAAAGAAAACCAAAAAAGCAACAACTTGCATGCTTTTAAAAGGAAGTGTGTTATACAGGTAGATTGTATTTCAATTTGAAAATTAATCAGTTAATTAAGTTTTGATGCTAAGGAAAAAACAAAGAAATCAGGAGAAAAATTAAGTAGCATAAAATGAAAACAAGCTTTGGACACCTGTAGACCACAGCAGAGGAAGAGCAGGAACTGAAAGCCAACACATTACGTGATGATGCCAAGCTCATCATGAGTTATTGGAACTTTGTTTTGATATCACCTGTTTTATTCTCTTCAAAAGTTCCTTTGTAAGTTGATTGCTCTCCACATATACATCATTAGTGCTGAACCTGCCTATATAAACAATTACCATTTAGGCAGTTTGAAGCACTTGCTGCCATAATATAAATATAATTTGTCCAATATAAAAATTATAAATTGCACAACAGAAAGTCTGGCTCTCCTCCACTTTAAATAATAATCCACACAGTGGGATTAAATGGGGTTTTAATACTTCTTACCTCATTGAATTCTCATGAGGCGGACTGAACCAGTATTGACATTTCCTTTAATAGGTGTGACAGCTAATCTCGCCAACTTAGCTGTCTGAAGAGGCATCTAAGGATTAGTGAAACGCACTCTGGGATATGTCTGTGGGGGTCATAGACATGTGGCTCTGGGACTCTGCTTGGTTCCTGGTCCCTTCCGCTCTGCCACTGTTCCCGTGTTCTGCTTCTAGCCACCATAAAGTGAACACTTTTGCTCCACCATGCCCTTTCCTGATGATGTTTCTGTCTTGCAGCCAACCAACTATGGACTAAACCCTCTGAAAGCATGAGCCAAATGAATCTCTCCTCCTTTAAATTGCAAGGGTAAGGTGTTTTATCCCAGCAGTGGAAAAGCTGTTCAACACAACAGATTAGGAAAAAGTATCTTAGGAAGGTTAAAATGCTTTATTTAAAAATCATACAGTCAAATAGCAGAGCCATGCCTGTAAGCTGTGCTTTCTAAGGTCTCGACTGGTGTGTTTGGCAAGCTCTTTCCTCCAGCTGGACCGAATCTCTGGGATGAGCCACCTCCACAGAACATCTAGTAGGCCATTCCCAGGTTAGTTGAGCAAGAAACCAGCATGACTAGGCTCACACAACACAAGCTGACCACATGACAGATGGCAGCGTCACAGAGCTAAATTACTTTACAGTATCATACACACACACACACACACACACACACACACACACGCACGTGCACATCGCCACCACTGAACTGGAAAGCCAGGGAGAGGAGCACAGAAATGGGGATGTGGAACAAGGGTATTCTCAGACTCTCGAAATGACACTGTGCGTTTATAACCATGAAAATGTTGTGACAATCAAAAAAGGAAAAGATGCAATTTTAAAAAAAAAAAAGTGTATTAAGACAGTGACAGCACATCTAGAGAAATGTGGAAAAATTCCAGCCATTAAATCACTCCAATGAATTCCATCAGTATCTTGAGATTTCTGGGATGTTCATTGCTAAATTTCTAAACTGGTATAAATTGAGTGAATTTTTAGTTGTCATCCAGATAATGTGACTTCATGCAAAATAAGCCAATACCAAAAAGGAATTTATTTTCTCAAACAAATTCTTTGTTATATATAGTGTGTGTGAATACATATACACATGTGCTGAATATAACATATATATACATATATCTACCTAGATAAAAATAGAATTTTCAAAGGGATATATATATATATCAAGACATACATATTCAAGTTTTTACTATAAAACATTGAAGGAGAATAGGAGAATAGAATGGTCAAATGCTTCCTTTCCTGCTGTGCTTTTAGAGAACAAGAGGCAAAGATGATCTTTCCCAGCTGGGTACACTTCCTGGAGTGACAGCGCTGATAATAGAATTAATTACAAAATATTACACTGCTCTCAAATTAAGCCCAGGGGCTGTATAACATGTTGTCCATAAAGGAGGGGAAGGCTCACCAGGGCTGGACTTTTGAAAGGCTTCCGAGTGTACCAGAGATTACTAAGAATTGGAGGGCTGCTGATAGAAGCCCAGGCTTTTGGTTCTTAAAGTGTCAAGAAACAGAAGCTTAAGAATAGTGAAAGGGTAGCAGCAGAGGTAGAAAAGTGTTCAGACATAAGTGTTAGAAGAACAACTAAAAACACAGTTGTACATTAAATGCTGCAGAATAAAGCAGTAGAAATAAATGCTAATTTCCCTACTAGTATATTTTAGGTATCGTGTCAGATGGTTTCATGACACAGATAAATTAGTAAATTTAAAGTGCTACAAGTGTTAGCATGGGACACAGATTAGATATAAAGTATGGTCTAAATTTTGTGGTTCTATATGTAGATATCAAAATTTTAGGATGTTTATCTCTGGAAATTCACACTACTGCTGTTATTTATTCTTTTTATACTTTCTGATTTTTCTCTTCAGTATTATGCATACTATTACACTAAGAATATGTAATTAACATTATTAAAAGAAAATCATTTAAATTAAGTTAATCTCAATTGATGTATTCATGAAATAATCTTAGGTGAAATATATCACATTTTTAGTAGCAAATATACATTTTTATTTCATATCGAGATACTCCTACTTAAAGCGGACACATTGTCTACCAGAAAGATTCAGAGTACTAGGTTTGTAACATCTTTTCTTAATAGTTCCCATGGATTAGGAGAGAGAGAGACACCCAACCATAACGTTCTACCCAAATGTTATTCCTTCCTTACAGCACACATCAAATGCACTTACATAACATATTGTTCTATCTTATTAAAAACTACAATGTTAGGAGAATTTGAATAGGGAGTATTTTAAATACTAACAGAATGACAAAAGTTCTTCAAGCATCTCCAAAATCTCTTGAAGGAATTTCTCCTAGAGGTATTGTTCACTTAATAATTGAAGGGTCCCTTCAATTTCAACTCAAGCCCAGCTCACTCTGGGTTCAGCAGCTCACATCTTGTTCATCCAAGATGAGAGTTACTTAGAGGAAAATGATTTAGTTCTTTTTGTGGTGAGTCAACCTGCCCAGACACAGCAAATAAACCATCCAACAAAATTCGATCAGAGAAGAAAGCAGTAACTGCTTTGGATGATCTTTTCTAACTTCTAAATCAGGGGTAAATGAAGGGATGCAGAAGGTCTGCACAACCTTCTCCCAGGAGACCAAGTGTTTTCCAAATAAAGAGTTCCTCAACTACAGCCCAGTATTTGTAGTTTGGTTACTTTGTCACAGAGAAAACAAACTGGGTAACCTGACCTGGTCTAAAAGCAAAACACCCACCCATCTGTTTCTTCCAAAGAGAAGGTGGTCCCATCCAGTAAGGGACAGATGGAGGCCAGAGCTGGGTCCTTCAGGACACTTGCAGATGACTTCAGCTTCATTTTATGAAAAGGAGGTTACAGAGCTGCTACCCTTCTCTCCAGAAGACCAGCAAGACCAGCAGAGAGCATTTCCTGATGATTTACGTGAGGCTATGTTCTCAAAACAAGATACAAAGCAGCTGTTTGGGAGAAAGTCCTATCTACAGGGTCTCCCTAACACACACTGTGCTGGTGTTTACGGAGCAAGGGAACACACAAGAATCCAGTTACCAAGAGCAGGGATTTAGGGCCTGGGGACCAGGCCAATGAGGAAAGTAAATCCTTTGGTTTTAAGCTACGCTTCCCTTGGCTGTCACAAAACATGCTAAAGGGTTGTGCGTCCTTTTAGGTCCCTGTGCATGGCAGTACCTTGGAATTTTCAAACCTTCCCAGTGTCTCTTTGTCTTACATTTTCCAGGCTTCTGCCCATTGTGCTCCATCAGCTGAAGATTCGCCTACCCCTCTAGCTTCCTCCAGAATAAACACGACCTGCCCTAATTTTATCAGCTTCTTGCTTCCGGGATGTGGCTGGCTGCCATAAAGTCAAGGGCTGAGATCAAAGGGAGGTTGCTCCTACGCAAAAAAAAAAAAAAAACATCGTTGTCAGCTGTGGTCTCTTGCTCTTGCAGACAATGTGGATTGGAAGAAGAGGACAGCGAAGATTTAAGGATTCTTCCCACCTCCAAATGGTCTGAGTGAAAGAAACTGGCAGCCAGCAGAGGGAAGGAAACCATTTTAATTGAGATTTATGACCACAGTCTAGTGTCACCCACTGGAAAAATACTTACAACTGGGCACGGATCTCCAGCTCAGAGTTTTCTCCCTTCTCTTTTGATAACAAAAATCCAGAAATTCAACTACACAGGATTTCCTCATCACACTTCCATACCTAAACAAGAAGAAATAAAGTCACACTGAAATAATCTTTCCAAAGCCACTGAGAGTGCCAAACTTGTGTTTATGTCCCTACTGGAGTCCCATACTCAGTAAAAGGACTTCACCTCAACATCTTCTAAATCACATACACCTTACTTTTATAAGCTGGGAGATCAAATCCACTACAGGCAAACAGACACCAAAATGGTTTACAATCCTCTATATCTGAGGCAAAAAGTGTATTTCCCTCCCTGTAGGTTTGTTCAGTGGGTAGGGGGACAATAACCCCCTTTTTGAATTTTAATTCAACATTGATGACCCACACCCACTCAAAATCGATCCATAGTTAGGAAGTTGTAATATGTATCTTCTGGGAGAGAAGTTCTTAAAACCAAGAACTTGTTAGCTTATCTGTTTGTTTGGGCCACACTAGGGATTGAACCTGGGATCTTCTCACCAAGCCACATCCCCACTGCAGTTTGGTTTGATTTGGTTTGGAGACAGCATCTCACTAGGTCACTACACTGCCCAGGTTGAGCTCGAACTTGCAATCCTCCAGCCTCAGCCTCTGGGGGTGTGGGGTGAAGGATGTTTGCCACTACATGCAGTTCTCAAGCTAAGTACATATTTTAGGATGAGAAACAAAAGCTACTCATGTGTCCAGTCCGATTTGGAATGCCAGCTTCTCCAAGTGGCCTATTTCTTGTAGACTTACTTTAGTCCATTTTTAATTGTGTTCCTGGTTTGGGGAAAAGAACATTATTAATACTCATTGAAAAATAACAAATGAAAAGAAACAGTAACTCGGGGCTGGAAGTACAGTTTAGTGTAAAGTAAATGCTTAGCATGATCAAGGCTGTGGATTTGATCCTCAACACTGAAAAACTAGGGGAAGGGGAAGGGGAAAAGGGGGAGTAAGGAGGCAAGACAGTTACTTCAAATATTAATTCATCTCAATTAATGAGATCTTAGGCTTTTAAATTATTAAATTGACAAATGTAATCCTCAGTGGACAGAGGGGCGGGGTTGCTGCAAGGGCTATTACAAGTTGCATATGTGAAACAATAGCTTATTTTCAGCTAAGTATTTCAGGCTGTGTCTGAACAATAATATTGCATTGAAAATACATTTTTACCCTAAGAGACTCCCTAAAACACTGGCAATATTGATCCCACTTTCTCCAAAGCTAAAACACATCAATCAACATTTCGTATTGACTTCCACTTACAACTAATATTTAATCTTATTCCATCAAGAACCAGCAAATCTTCCTACTTGCAGGGGAATGGCTTTATCCATGAAACAGAATTCTACTGCAGAGTCAAAATTTCCATCTTCAAGCAATACAGGGCCTTCATAATTCCAGGGCCAAGGACAGGTCTGGATGTTTGTGTGTGTGTGTGTGTGTGTGTGTGTGTGTGTGTGTGTGTGTGTAGAGAGAGAGAGAGAAAGAGAAAGAGGAAGGGAGGGAGAGAGCGGAGGGCACCGTAGGACGTAATAGCTGGGCAATTACCAAAGACAGGTGGTATTTTTGTTGACTCTAGAAAATTTATTTTCATAAAATATTTTAAAATTAAAACATAATCAGTTAACTCACAACATATTTTGTAAGGAACCATCATTTAATTTATCTTCAAATTTGGCAGAAAACCGGGAGTTTTAAATTTGCAAAAATAAAATTTTTTAAAACGTAATGAATTGAGGGCCCACAAAGGACTGTTTCTCTCTAAGATGTCATGTTGTGCTATGCTTCATTTCAGGTTTTTAAAGTTGTGCTAAAATACATGTAAAATTTACCATTGTGGTCGCCTCCGTCACCACCGTGTAGTCATAGAATGGTGTCATCACTTCCCATTAAGCAACTTCTCTTTCCCCATTAAACACGTGTTTGCACTCCCCCAGCCCTGTCCCAGCCCCTGCAAGCACCTGCCGACTTCCTGTCTCTGGGAACTGGCCCCCTTTGGCCATTTCATACAAATATCACCCACCACACAGCATGTGGCGTTTTACGTCAGGCTTCTCTCGCTCAGCATCATGTCTGCCCCTTATTTCAGTCTGGGTCAGCCCCTTATCCAGCCCTCACATTAAAGTTCCAGCTTTGGTTCCCTCCATTAATTACAATCACTCCCTTGGTTTCTGATATTTAGCCCATAACATAATTTTATTTTCTTTGATTGGGCTTAGAGAACCAAGAAGATTAGTTTTCGCCAAAGTTTTGGAGCCTGTGAGTTTGTGCTCCTGTGTGTAATGCTACACTGGTTTTGTGATCGTATTCTTAGATTGTTCCTCTACTGCAAGTCACAGGAAGCTCAATAAAGATACATTAAAGAATAAAAGGCTTATTTTCCTTTACTGCAACAAATTAGTAGCAAGGTGCTACCAGCCACTTTCAGGATTTAAATGATCTCTTCAAAGAAATCAGTCCCTTCTCACCTTCTCCTCTGTTGCACTAAGCTGCTGTGACTTCCATTCTACTCTTTTCTTGCCAGTGGTGGCCAGGTGCTCTGAGGTAGCTTCCAAAGTTACTCCTTGCAGACTCGTCCAGAGGCAGAAAAGGACAACAGTTATGTTAAATTTTACAGAGGCAGGAAACCTTCCTAAATTTTTTCCCAATAGATACACCCTGTGTCTCACTCACTAATGGCGCAAACCCCTACCTTAACCTGGTATAGGCCAAGAAGTGGGATTACACACAGTGTTCGCTCTTGAGACCACAGAGATCACAACATTGCCACCAGGTGGCTCTGTGTGCTGGGTTCTGTTGAGAAGCCCAATTTGGAAATGATATAGTGATTGTCTATGTGTGTGTCTACCATGGTGTTTAGAATTATTTTTCCAATCTAATGCTTTCCTAAAAATCGGATAGTCTATGATATGAAACCCAAAGAATATGGTTAACCTGGTATTTATTTAAGGTGGTTGATCCTTCTGATCTCTCAGAATTCACATTTTAGCCTGACAGATAGCTGATGGAAAATGAAAAACATTACTATATAATAATACTCTACTTGGCAGAAGCAAGATAAAAAGTGCTATACCATAGGTGTATATGGTGAAGAGAGCACCATTTAAGGGCTACTTTGACTGATTCTGTTTAACAGATCAGCACTTGGACCACTGATTTCCTCCACTGATTTCACTAACACTTCAGAGTCTAGACCAAATCTGCTAGTTGCCATCATATAGATAGAGTCTTAATTGAACCGATAAATCTAAAAGCCCATCAATTACGGTGACAGCCACAGAGGGTGTGGAGCACAGATCTCTTACAACTCAAAAGAAAAATCAACCCAGAAAGGGAGTTCAGCTCTCCTCTTCCTCCTTATCCTGTGGGAAGAGGGAAACCTCATGAAATTTGAGGACTCATTTAGCCAAGAAAATAATGAGGCTTAAATCCTGGTGATAGAAGCCAGCTCAGGAAGTAACACCATCAACCAAAGGATCCTGTGGTGCTACAGACAGTGATTAATGGTCTCAACACGACACTGCTATGACTTGGAAAGGGTTTGCATGGGTGGCTTTTAGTCTCAGGGACAGCAATTTACAGACCCAGGAGAGGATTTTGGTGATGCCGTCATTGTCTTTGCCTTGCAAGTGATCAGAGAGACAAAAGAGTGTTTTTCCTCTCCTACTTGAAAACCTGTCATTTGTGCATTTGGTGTAAGCTGGCTTCCCTATAAAATGGGAGGACAGCTTCTTAGCTCAAAGATTTATTGAGTGCTTATCAACAAGCTTCAGCTTGTGGAGGGCTGTGGGTTTCTTATCTGAGGCCACTCTGGGGCTGTCTCATTGGCCTTCGGTACTAACATGAGCACAGCACCATTGTCACACACTTGGAAAGAAAATAACTGAAGGCTCAGCAAGTCGCCCTTTGGAAATGGAGCTCCTGCCACCTCTTCAAATGTCTGTCACTTCTCTTTATCACTAGATTCTAAATCTCACATATTTCCCAGGACAGAGAAGGGTCAGACGGGAAGACCAGTAACTCTTTCACTGCTGTAGCCTTCCATTAAGAAATGCTAGAGTTTTTAAAAGTCTAAGATACAGAGAAAGACAAAGAAGAGAAATTCTTCTGGTTAGTCAGTGACCAAATGAGGCACCAACAAATAAACAATTTGGTGGTTGGAAGAACTTTAGTCAAAAAGGAAGCTGTAGGTTTCTCTAGTTGCTCTGTCCATGAGTCTATTTTGTGTCCTATATCGCTTTGTCAAGACATAAGCTGGGGATGTAGCTCAGTGTGAAGGCTCTAGATTCAATTCCCAGCACTGCAACCATCCAGTATGCCCCAGTGGTTCCTTTATAGTATTGGTCAGAAAACTAAACTATTTCAATATTATTCTCGTGCTTAAAATATCTTCAAAACAGTGTCCTCATAGCCACTCACACAAGAAAATTAGTCTCATTACTTTACACCTGGACTTATTTCAATGAGCCAAATAGTATTCTCTAGCTTTATACTTTATTTCCTGGTCCTGATTCTGAAGGACATTTTGGAAGAAAGATACCTTTGGGGCCCAAATTCGACCCATAAAGAATACCTGATTCACATAGACTTTGAAGGCTCATCTGAAATAAGAATCTTCTAAAGCTATTTAGGAATGCATAGATCGATCGTAGGACATAAAAGTGAATCATTAATTTGTGGATATACTTCATTAGCAAAAGTAACATCATTACTCTAATAGGATGCCATTTAGTTGTATTACAAGCTAATTGCTTTTAAAATTTGTCACTGTTACCAAACATCCCTCACTGTCACAAGCAAAGTCAAATATTTCTTCATGTTGACAATAATAATATAATCACTCTACTATTAGTATTTTTTCCAACTTGTTGCCTGTTGATTTCTGTACATTATCCAACTAGACATTTACAAGTGCTGGATAAAAATAGTGAATGGTAGCTGAACGAGTGAAAGCAGCCATGAGAAACGCCACAAAAAGCCCATTTGAAGTATTCATGTAAGGATGTAGTACAGAGTCCCCTCAGGAGTTTGAGGTCTAGAAGGAAAGGTTCACTTTGGCTCGCTGCTTCAGTCTGTGGTTGGCTGGCTCCAAGGCAGAAATGACGTGGTGAGAGGACATAGGCAGAGGTAGGTGCTCATTCCACGGACAGCAGCAAGCAGAGAAGGAAGGGAGGAGCCAGGAATGGGAATGCAACCTTCCAGGTGATGCCATCTCCAAGCAGGCCCGCCTCCTAACAGCACACCCTGAATTACTGCAAGCATCAGTGGATAAACCCACAGAAGAGCATAGCACTCCTATGATCCTACCACCTTCCACACAAAGGCAAATTTGAGAGGGGAGCATTTTAGACCTAAACCACAATACTCCTTTTCTAATGGCTCTCATAAAGCTGGAATTCCGGCTGGAACATCATTCTGGTAGACCGCTGTCTCCCTCACTTGACTATTCTACAGTAAGCTGAGTTCTAAACTCAACACCTTAGAAGTGTGAAAGGAGTTAAGCTCAGATGCAAACTCAGTCTATCTCTTCCTACCCCAAAATATCCCAACTAACTACAGTCGCCGCAAGCAAGACAACGTGCATCTTGCATATTCTTTGTTCTGTTTTGTCCTGTTCATTAACTCCAAGCATCAGTCGGTTTGCAGCACTGCTTGTGAAACATCTGATGGTGAAAGCATATCTCCCAATCTATCTAATTCAACATAGAGGAGAAGAAACATCGCCTACATCAGGGCCTGGCTGCCTAGACACCGCACAATCAAGCAACGCCGAAATACCAAAATGGTGAAATCAATGATTTTTGTTCAAGTTAACGCAGGGCTACATGTGGAATGGGAGCAGCAAAATAAAAGCAAACCTTTCTAAACTTTTATTTTTATGGTGCATGATTGTAGCACACAATGAGCACATTCACTGTGAGAAGCTGATACATATCTCGATTTTTTAATATCCCCTTCCCCTCGCCTCTCTATCTCTTCTTCACCAAAAGGAACAACCGTTGTTTCAAACCATTCTAATCCTCAAATGTGAGTGCATGGGTTTCCCAAGCCAATCACAGCTTTGTAGTCTACTAGGTTATTTCTCTCTTACACAACAGTCTGGAAAGGACCGGGACCGAGGCTGCATAAACATCAAAGGTCCGCGTTATTCTTTATGTTCTGTGACCCTCCAAACACCATTTCCATCTCATGGCTTGAATTAGCTACCCCATCGCATCTGCAGTGTAGCTTGCAGAAATGAGAATAGAAGGTGGGAGAAGGTCGTGCCCTTGCGCTTCGAGGGGAAGACCAGGAGGTGCAAGATGGGAAGTCGTATGCCTCACTGCCATTTGTAAACTATTGTTCTGTATGGTCGCTGGCCACATCCAGACACCAGGGAGTAGGTTTCGGACTCAGCCTTCTTGAGTACGTAAGAAGGAAAGAGAAGATGTGAGGAGACAACCAGCTGTCACCATCTCTGCCACAGTTGGGTGTATTTATTTAGTTCGTATTTAGAAAATCGACCAGTTTTGAACGATACGATGATTCATTGGTTTAAATGATGCTTCAGCACCACAAGTAAGTCCCAGGTAGAGGTGTAGTGGACATGGCTGTCTTACTGAGTAAATATTAAACTGGAAATTATGTGTTAGGTATCCAAGTTGTCCTTGCATTTTTGGATCTCTCTCTCTCTCTCTCTCTCTCTCTCTCTCTCTCTGTCCTTCATTCTCACTCTTATTGTAAGTATGCTGACCAGAGCTTAATTTCTTCTATCTTCTAAGTACCAGCTATTTCCCTGGGCTGTCACAAACAATCCTCTTTGACTGGGACAATGCTCTGCGACCCCCTTCATGGTCTGTGGTACTCACTGGGGTTCTCAGCAAATGTGCAAATGTGTTTTCATCATGGACTCGTTCAAACACACAACCACATCAGCATTTATAATCAGTAAGGAAAGCAAGTCAATTTGGCCAAAAGAACAGGATAACCTCACATGAAGTTGAGCACTATTTAAAGAAAAAGAAAAAATAATCTGTTTTGTTTGTTATTGAAGCCACTTTACCTCTTAAAACATTGGCACCACTACCTCCAAACTGGGCTGCAGATTCCCTGGCAAGGCCTTTGTGAGGTTCACATCCACGTTCACTTCTTGCCTTACAACATATTGTATCATGGCTGTATTTTGCCCTGATTTCTGTTTTCTTTACTGCCCTACCATGGTTCATCTCCAGAGATTGGAAACCACTGGCTTTGAGTTTGGAAAGAGGTGATGGTTGTCTCTCTGGTGTCTGGAAGGGACTCGTTTGCTCTCATTTGTAGCAGATTTTAAAGGGGGTCCACATAGTCACCCCAAACCGGAAATGGGCAGTGTAGCTGGAGCACAGCGATCTATCCTTCCTGGAGGGAGAAAAGCACTTCAACAGACTCTCTCTATGCCAATCTCTTTTAAAAAGAGATTCTCTTAGCTTCATAGAGGGTGTGGGGCCCGGGAGTAAGGCTGCCCAGGGATGGACCCTGGGGGTGAGAAGATTAATACACAAGATGATGCCTTTCTTCATAGTTCTCTACATAAGGTTGGTTTCAAATTTAAAAACACATTTCCAGGAAGGATTAACCCCAAGCTGACTTCCCTTTTTCCCAACTTTGGCCTACACTTTGAGCACCCAAGGAAATCCAGATCTCTCATAACTTCAAAGGAAGATCCTCCCATGGGCATCAAATGAGTGACAGCAACAATAATTTCGTAATGCGCCTAACAAGAGCTGAAAAGAGGAGGAAGGGAACAATGCCACCCAAGCTCTAATGCTCACACTCAACCAGGGTGTGAGAAAATGCGTAAAACTGTCCTTGGACCCACACTTCAGGTATGTGTCAGTCCACTACAGAGTCCACAAGGAGGTGTGAGAGGTGTGATAAATTTTTTCCGCTTTGTCAAAAGCTCCCCCTCCTCTAGATGTTTTCACTGGCACGTGAGAGTGTGTCTGCAGGTGCACACACATGTAAACACTGTGTGTGTCTGTGTTCAGTACACGCTGGAGACCAACATGGCTCCCCGCTGATTGCGGGAAAAGAGATCTCTTTCTCCTGGTTCTTGCTTCTTCTGACCCTCGCCCAGCCCTCTGTCCTTTACTCCCCTTTCCCCTCTGCCACCACATCCCACTTCTTGTGGGCCCTTCAGCTCTGTGAGATCTCTGCTCAGTCCCGGGAAAGGGAAAGAGTAACAAGGAAACGGAGACTTCACAGTGACCAACCTTCAGGAAATGCCATGTGCCAAGAGAGTGGCCTCTTATCCAATTCCCACAGTTAGGAGAGCTCTTTCAGGCTGTTACATTTAAACAGTATCTCTGTCCCTGCTGTTACTATTATCAATGTGACTGCTGCTCTTAATATTGCCATTACTGACCACTGCCTTGCAATACCCCTCCTTACCTTTTCTTCTGGTCACTGCAGCAAGTACTGAACTGAAATGATCTCCTTTAATTCTCACAAATCCCCCATGAAGTAGGGTCTGTTCTTATTCCCATTATTCACATGGGGGCCTGAATGTTTGGAGATTTTAACCCACTTGCACATATCACGCAGATGATAAAGGACAGAGCTGGAAAATAACAAATCTGAATAAATATCAGATTTCCCAGTGCTTTGCAGGAGTAGATGCTAATTAAGGTTGAACTCTACAGAGAAGATGTGTGTCCTTCTTTTGTTGCAGTTAGTTTCAGGATGGCCAGTTTCCCTTGCTCAAAAATCTTCCTTGCCACCTCATTGTCCCCCAGTGACATCTGAACTCTTAAATCATGCTCACAAAGGCCTTCAGAATTGGCCCTTGCCTGCTTCTCCACCTCCTTTCTCTCCGTTGCCTGCCCCACCCCCATCCTCTGGGCTGTAGCTAAGTTTGAGCAAAATTTCTTCAGAAATCTACTCATTGGAGGAATTCTTCCTGTTGCTTTCAATGCAGTTCTGCGCGTGTTCATCATAATTTTCAGCTCTTCCATAAAACGAATTGTGAACCCCTACAGGCAAAGAACATGCCTTCACCAAGGAACTCACTGTTTAAGAATCTGGTAGGCACCAAGGGTGTTGGAGATGGGTTGCCTGTAGTGAAATGCTCGGAGGAAGTGAAAGTCACTTTTAGCTTCCTGCTGCTGTGACAAAATACCTAAGAAAAATGACTTCAAGGCGGGAAGATTTGTTTTGGCTCATGGTTTCAGACGTTTTAGCCCTGGTGACTAGGCTCCCTTATTTCTGGGTCCGTGGTGTGATAGAGCACCCTGGTGGTGGTGAGGGTGTGTGGTGGAGCAAAGCATTCACCTCATGGTGAAATTTCTGGGTCTGGTGTGATAGAGCACCCTGGTGGTGGTGAGGGTGTGTGGTGGAGCAAAGCATTCACCTCATGGTGAGCAAGAGTCAGAGAGAGGGAAGAGCCAGGGAACAAGATAGACCCCTTGAAGCCACATCCTCAGAGACCTGCTTCATGTAACTAGGCCCCAATTCTTAATAAGCCCATCCAGCTGAGGAGTTCATCATATGGATTAATCCACTTGATAAAGTTAGTCTCCCATGATCCAATTATCTCCCAAAAGCCCATTAGCTCGCAATGAAGCCTTCAACACAAAAAGGGGGACGTTCTGGATCCCAGCCATAACAGTGGCTAAGGCAGAACCTAAGAGGCACCTAACCTGCCTTGGAAAACCCCCAAGGGCCTCGGTGAAGGAGGAATGGTCCAACAGAAACTTGGAGGGCACAGTAGAGTCAGGTAAAGGTTGGCAGAGGCCAGCAACCAGAGGTTGTGCTCCAGGCTGAAGCAACAGCACACAGTGAAAGTAGGGGCCAGCAAGAGCTTGGCTGGCTACAGAAACAGAAAGTTCTGTAAGGCTGCAGTGACCAGGTAAGACCATAGAATGTGGAGTTCTAAAGCTAGAAAGGCAAGTAAAGGTCAAGTACCCAAGTTCTCCTGTCAGAGAAAAGAGCCAGGGACCATTTTTAATGTTCTAGTACCTTAGATGGAGGAGTAGCAAGAGCAGATCAGTATTTTTGAACAACCACTATGTTCTCCCTTAACTTCGTATTTTCCTTTATGCTATTGAATACAGTTCTCCTTATAAGGATTGAAAGACATAGATCCTTAACCTGGCTAGATTTCCCAGGAGAGATTACATTTATTCATTTGTTTTCCTCATCTCCAAGTAGAGTGCAGAAGATTGCATCCATATCCTACAGAAGAAATTCCCTCCAATAGCCAGGAAAGAGCCCCATGAGATCTTCCCTAAGAATACCATATAGCCCCAGGGGACAAAACAGCTGGCCCATTGTGTTTAGGTTTCAACAGGAAAGTTTCAGAGGCTTGGGGTAGGCCCTGAAGATGCTGGCTTCAAGAGGCCAGATGAGCAACAGCTGTTATAAGAGGCCCTGAACCAGCCTTGTGAAGAGTTGTAGGGATGCGGATAGAGTGGGGAGAGCTCAGGGCTCCACAGTTGGGGATGTGTTAATAAAGCCAACACATGTAGACTTTATTATATTCTAGGCCTTGTTCTAAGGACCGGACACATTAATTAGCGTATTAGCCCAGCTAATTCTAACAATGGCCTCATGACAGAGCGATTCTCATTAAATGCACCCATGAAACCAATACCCAGAGAGGCTAAATAACTTACCCAGGGTACCGAGCTATTGAGCAACAATGCTGGTATTTGAACCCTATACTTCCAAAGCCAAGTATGCTCCTTGTTTCCCCACCCACATTGTAGCCTGGGTAGCAGATCCATGGGGATCCAAGGCTTTGGTCCCCTTTTATCTCCATCACCCCATCCCAACCCTCCCAGCCCAGCCTCAACTCTAAGCCTGCCCCTCCCCGCTTGATAGCAGCAGCAGCAGATGCCACTGATCTCTCTGTGATTTGGGAAGTGGAGCCGAGGTCCCACACTCTGAGAACAAGAACACAGTACTACATGCCAAGCTGGAGGAAGAGGAAAACACTCCCTGGCTTTACTGATAAATTGCTCACACGGCTTGTCCCCCTCCATAATTCAGGATCATTGTTCAGATGCCAGCTCTTCATACCCTATTTCCCTGGAATAAGACTGGGTCTTATATTAAATTTTGTTCCAAAAGATACAACAGGGCCTATTTTCAGGGGATGTCTTATTTTTTCAGGTACAGCAATCTATACCTGCGCATGTACAAGAATGTACATTTTGGGAAATAGGAAGAAAATGTTCAAAAGGAAAGGGGAACAAGGGAGGGGGAGAAGGAAAGGAAGGGATGAGAAAAAAGAGAATAGAAGACAAGTGGAAATAAATCTTTTATAAATAAGGAGGGGAGGAGAGGTTGAAGGGAGGGGAGAGGAATGGAAAATAAAGAAGCAAGGTATATCATGTACAGGTACAAATTCACCATGATGAATGCTATCATTATGTGTATTTCAAATGTACCAATGGAAAAAAATAAAAATCAATGGATGGAAACCCCCACATCCCCCCCAAAAAAAAACCAAAACAAATTTCGTCTTCTTCTGGAACCCCAAATCCCAAATTCTGGCCTGAATTTCTTATGACTCCATTTCCTGTAGAGCCACTGGCTCCGATCTCTCTTGTCCGGCAATGGAACGCTCCTTCCGGCAATGGAAACAAGAGTTTCTTGTCTTGCAGCCTGTTCACACTGCATTTTATCCCATAAATTCTTCACCCGAGCCATGGCCTCTTGCACCACGTTTCTATTAAATCAAGTGTTAACCGAGGGCTCAGGAGGAAAAACAACAATGCTGACCATCAAGAGTGCTGGTCCCACAGCAGTGACAAAAAGCTGCAGGCACCAAAATTCAGAATTGTTTCTTTATTTCACGCAGGTGCATTAAGGACATCCATTATGACACATGACGTACTGAATTATGAAGATTCATATTAGACACCACCACGTCCACTCATTTTCAAGCGTGAGTGTTACTTAGGCATTTTATCCGTACTCTGATTGGCCGTTCACTCAGCGCAAATCTGGAGTTCATCAGCTTCCATGGCATTTGTCTCTAGTCCAAAGGCACCTGCTTGGGTATTCACAAATATTTAATTATAATTTGTATTATCACTTATTTTCAGCATTAATCTCAGCAACTTTATTTATATTTAATTACATATTAGTATTATTTCACAATTCAATATGTCCATCGTGTGTTGCAGTGGATTACTAAATGTGTCCATCTGGTTGATGGTCTTAGTTTTGGAGGTAGGACAACTCACACTCAGGTTAGTTTCAGGGAAATATGGTAGAAGGCCTGACTGTTTATCTAAAATACACACACACAGCATCGTACCCTGACTCTGTCTTCACAGCACTTGTCACTACCTAAAATCACACAGTCTGTTTGCTCACCTGGTTATCTGCTGGCCCCTTCCTGGATAAAATGTACATTATGTAACATATAATATGAATCCTCTGATGGCCGGGCCTTGGTCTTTCACTGCTGTAGTGCTAGATAGCTCCTAGGGCATTGGCCACAAAAGAGTTCCACTTGAGAAACATCTTTCCAATGGACTGAGGAACTGAAGGGCAAGTGAAAAATATTGTTAACCAACTACCCAGCTCCCATGCAGACCAAGCCTACTTTGGACTGAGAAAGCCCAAGTCCTCTCCCTTCTCACTTCTTCTTGTACCCCTAACACAAGTCACAAGGGAAGAAGAAGCAACCCCTATTTGGATTCTTGCACTCTATGGCTCTGAGTCTGCCCTGGCCTGCTCAAATTTGCTTCTCTCTGTGGAAGGGGAAGAGAGCTGTGTGCCCCAGTTTTGGCTTGGACCAATTCTCAGGGATTTTTCACCACCTAGCTAAAGCCTTCACAGACTTCTATCCCTCACAAAAATGAGCCGCACCATTCTAAAGTGCGTCCCAGAACAGAGAGCTCCTTCACTCCGAGTTCTGTCCAGCTCATAGTTGGGAGTTTGTGTAAAGGTGAGGAGGGGACAGAAAAGAGTGTGAACCCGAGAGAAAGGAACTAAAACAAACCTAGGAGGGATCTGCTTGTGGCCAGGCTCTCTCTCCTGCCCTGAGCTATCAGCCATCTTCCCGACTGATGCCTTCATTCCAAACAAAATCTCAGAAGGCGGAGCAGAATGAGAAAGGTTGGCCAGCTGGAATTTGGCCATATAAGGAAATCCAGTGGGGGAAAAAAATTCTAAAATGAGGGAGGTAGGCTTTTCAAATTGTCACTTTTCTCATTCTGCATTCACCTACAACAAATTTTGCTCACTTAAAATGGAAAAGCAGTAAGGTGTTAGATTCACATAAAAATTTCAGCAAGAGCTGCTCCCCAGAAGGATGCCAGTGGAAGAGACCAATTGGAGATGTTTCTTCAAGAATATTCAACATATAAACATCCAGAAAACATAATCTTCAGCCCTAAATCTGGTTATCAAGAGTATATGCTTTTACTAGGTTTATGTGAATCACTATACATTGGATATAAATAAAATTTTAACGAGGATAGTTTATTTCTGTTTAGAATACTTTTGCAAAGAATTAATTATGGGCTCAGATCATTGCTTTAAATCTGTGCATCCTTGAAGAAAATATCTTACCCTATTAAGACACAGTTTGCACATGCACAAATTCCCCAAGATGAATGTAATTGTGTGTCACAAGCATACACTAATTAAAATAGAAATAAGAAAAATGTCTCATCTTGTCACATGTATTTTTAAATGTTCAGAAGTTACTAAGACATCTGGATGTGTTGCCTTACAATTTTATTTTTCTTTATCTACAAAATTTTCTTTTTCTCCATCATAAACTTTTCATTACTGACAACATCTACTGAGAAGCAGGCAAAACACCATCATCTTGGACTGCAACTATCCAGGCCAACATGTTGTGGAAGTCTCAAATTATTCCAAAAATCTCCTTTTGCGTTGGATGCTCATGTTTCTTGTCTTAAAAGATTAGTCATAAACTTTTCATTACTGACAACATCTACTGAGAAGCAGGCGAAACACCATCATCTTGGACTGCAACTATCCAGGCCAACATGCTGTGGAAGGTCTCAAATTATTCCAAAAATCTCCTTTTGCGTTGGATGCTCATGTTTCTTGTCTTAAAAGATTTTTCTTTCTATTCATTTTAATTGTATGCCTATGAAATACTGGAGACTTCCCACAGTTTCAGTATGTTTCCAGTCTGAACTCCTTTTCCCATTTCAACAGCTTTTTAAAATAATGCAATGAGAAACACATCAAGAAATATTTGAAACATCAACAGTTTTTAAACTGTATGTCCTCAACATGAAGTAAACATCAAGCAAGCATACTCCTTCAACTCCAAGATATAAAAGTCTCCCCACGGTACATCTTTGAAATATCAACATTCCATGGAAGTGTTTTGTCTTGAGATTTTTTTCAATTGGGACTTATTTTGATGTAGGAGTAACTTAGACCTTTTCTTTTCAATTCAAAGGAGTCTAAGCAGAGTTTCCAGGTCTGACAAAATAGAAGAATCATCTTGCTCAATCCCAGATCTTTTCATCCTGAGTATCAGCTGCCAGCAAGCCAGGTATAGAAGGGGAGTTTACAAATTTAGACAATCACTCTGAGAGTCTCAATCTACCTCTGATTTTGTAATCAATTGGTTTAAATAAGCAGGCATCTGACTCACCTGCCTCGCTAATTTTTTATTACAATAGCTGTAGACTATTTATTTTCCAGTACCAGGGGATTGGATACAGGACCTTTCACTTGTGAGGCAGGCGCAGCACCACTGAGCTAAATGCTCAGCCCGAAGATCAGTTATCTTTAAATTGAACCATTTCACAATTTGGGGAGCATTTTAAATGAGGGGGAAAAAGCTAAACAAAATGGATAAGTTAAAACAAGATCTTTTGCTTGCCATTTTGAAAACGTACCTTACCCTTTTGCACTGTTGGGATTTCTTTTGACCAAGTATATATTTTCCCTGGTTAAAAAAAAATGAACTAAAGCTTTTTGTATGTGTGTGGTATTAGGTATATGAAAACCGACTCTGGCACATGTTAGGCAAGCACCTACCACTGAGCTAAATCCCCAGCCCTTTCTTGAGACATGGTCTCACTAAGTTGCCCAGCCTAGCCACCAAGTGTTATCCTCCTGCCTCAGCCTGGAAAGGAGCTGGGATTACAGGTGTGTACCACTGCGTGAGAACTAGAACAGTGGTGGTGAATATATGGCACACGTGCCGCAGTGGGCTGTTTGTGTCATTGAAAGCTCTAAAAGGTTCGCCATCCCTGAACTAGAAATTTTAAAATCAACCATGTAGTCATAAATAATGCACCAATCACAGGAAACAGGGATCTTTGAAAAAAGGAAGGGGACCAAGCAAGGTAGGGAGGGGAAGGGAAGGGAAAAAGAATTAAGATGTGTTATGTACATGCTCCAATGCCCGGGATGAATCTAATCATTATGTACAGCAGACATCCACTAATAAAAGCAAAACTAAAGTGAATTAATAAATAAATACTTCTCTGGAAGTGCCAAGGAAGGCTAGAAGGCAGGGGACTTTTGAGAATGCTCTAAGAACATCCCAAACCAGAGCAGATGAAGGTGAGCAATAAGGCAGGGCCAGGAGAGCACCCATCCTTCCGAGGGGTGAGGGATCACTCGTGTCGGTGTGATGTAGATAAAGAGAGAGAAAGTCATCCTCGGGGGCTGAACCAAAGTGTCTAGTGTGTGTGTGCATGTATCGTCCTTCTAGGTTCTAAAAGATGATCCTGCTGAAAGTGCTGTTTGTCTTCAAATGTTACCAAAAAAAAGAAAAGAAAAGGACTGATTGATTGATGGGTGGATTGATGTTTTGCGTCAGAATCTTGCTATGTAGTTCAGGCTGACCTTGAAATCCACTCTGTAGGTCAAACTAGCCTGAACTCTTGGCGATCCTCCTGCCCCAGGCTCCTGAGTCCTGGGATCACAGGCATAGCCACCACATCTGGTCAAAAACGTATTTTGAGTCAGCCTTGTATCCCTTGTATCCGAGGTCTGTGGCCGTAATAGGAGTTGCTTGTCTGCCAGTCCTTCCGAGGGATGAGGGATCACTCGTGTCGGTGTGATGTAGATAAGAGAGAGAAAGTCATCCTCGGGGGCTGAACCAAAGTGTCAAGTGTGTGCGTGCATGTATTGTCCTTCTAGGTTCTAAAAGATGATCCTGCTGAAAGTGCTGTTTGTCTTCAAATGTTACCCAAAAAAAGAAAAGAAAAGGACTGATTGATTGATGGGTGGATTGATGTTTTGAGTCAGAATCTTGCTATGTAGTTCAGGCTGACCTTGAAATCCACTCTGTAGGTCAAACTAGCCTGAACTCTTGGCGATCCTCCTGCCCCAGGCTCCTGAGTCCTGGGATCACAGGCATAGCCACCACATCTGGTCAAAAACGTATTTTGAGTCAGCCTTGTATCCCTTGTATCCGAGGTCTGTGGCCGTAATAGGAGTTGCTTGTCTGCCACTGGCCCTGTGTTCAAGAATGGTTCATAATTGCTATGGACAATGCACTTCAATAGTTCAGCTCGTGTAAGTTTAGAACAGTCATCATTCAGTCGTTAAAAAACAAAAACAGGTTGATTAACATCTCCAGCCTGTCAAATGTGTTCTGTGTGTCCAGACCTGTGCTTGGCGGTCTCAAAGTGCGAACAGGTTATTTTAATCAATACCTCATCGAATGATTTATTTTGGAGCTTGTTTTTACAAAGATGTTTTCTGGAACTAAATGTAAACAATAAAGAGAAATAAAAATGATTTTTAAATAAAATATTATAAGCAATGGCATTTTCTCCCTGTAAAACTGTAATGCTCCCCAGGAAAATACAATATTTACATCTGGAAAATGTGCTGTAGATGACAAGAGAGCAAGCAGAGTGCTGATGTGAACGCGACACTGCCCTACTCAACCACACTGGGCTCTCGGAGGAAGTCTGCAGTTCACGGTCATTACTACTCCCGAAACATCAGCCCTGGGCTTAGCGACGCACTAGCGAGTTCCCTGTTCTATTTCTGTCTCAGCCGCAATTTGAAATCGCTTAGGTACTTAGACCAACCATGCAGATGCCGCATTCCATTCCGAGCTCATGACCTTTGCATCAGATGAAACAAGAAGGCCCCCTCTTCGGTTACTCAGTTTGTTATAGGAATTGTCAATTCTCCGTCTGGGTTTTAAAGACAAAGGGAGACAAATGAGAAATTAAATTTCAAGACTATTAAAGACTTCAGGGGTTTTTGGGGGGGTTGGGGTGATAAATTTTTCACCAATACTGAATTTTAGAGATCAGAAATGGTGTGAGAAAAAGTCCTGTCACTTGGTTTACACTGGATATAATTTGGAGCCATCAAACTTTCTTTGTCTGCCTTCTCCTAAATTAGCCAAATAGCCTGAAAACATGGAGGGCTATCTTGTTTATTTTTTTATTAATTGAAGAGAACAATGAAAGATAATTGTTTGAGTTTCCTGGACTCCACTCCCGAATGCATTGAATGGAATGGAAAAGCAAAATTAGATTCCAGCGGAAGAAAGAGCAGCAACCTGCCAGGCCCAAAGCACAGATGGAGTTGTTTTTGGCTCAGAAATCCTTATTTCCGCGCAGTAAATGTTTCAATCTGAAGACTCCTTCCTCTCCAAGACTGTCATCAAATGTAGGTAGTGAGAGAAGTAAAAAAAAAAAAAAATCCCACAGAATATGTAATTGCTGAACTGGGAACGGTGGCTCGCCCTCTGAAATTTGAACTTTGTCCTGGCAAAGAAGCCCAAGTCCTTCACTAGAAAAGGTCCTGAAAGGATATACCAGAGTCACGGGACCAAAAAAAAAAAAAAAAAAAAAAAAAAAAAAAAATGAACGTAGATCTGATCAAGATCCGACACAAGTTTTGAGAACATACCAACACACAGGAGTATGTTAAGGTGGGACACAACTGGCCATGCAAGCTTTTCAACAAATAAAAGGGAAGAGGAAAAGAGAGAGATGGGGAAGGGAACTCAAAGACTAAGATATTTGATGAAGAGGACTGTCAGTGATTGCAGCCGGGGATTTAGCTCAGCGGTCCCACTGCCCGCCTCGCAAGCACAAGGATCCCAGTTCGATCCCCAGTCCCCAAAACAAAACATCCTTTACTTCAAATGAGTCAATTTTTACGGGCCAGGGATTTAGCTCATTGGGGCCACCACACCCACATCACAAGTGCAAGGTCCAGAGTTCTATCCCCAGTACCAGAAAAAAACGAAAAGCAATTTGCAGCCTGCAGATCTTACTTCTGATTGTGCATCAAACCAATCAAGAAAATGTAATGATGAAGTTTTGAAAATTTGAATACTGACTGATTATTTTACGTGGTTAAGAAATGGCTTTTTAAAGTGCAGTCATAGTATTGGGGTTGGGTTTAAAGGAAAGAGTCCTTATCCTTTACAGCAATGTTCTGGAATGCTCAGATTTGCTTCAAGCAATCAGAAGAAGGAGGAGAGTAGGCAGGGGAATAGAAGATAGGATCCAAGACTGGTGCGAATTAATAATTGCTAAAATTCAGTGATGGGAACTATGAGAGTTGTCAGAATGAAGTCACTTTTGTCAAGCCCTAACGAAAAAAATAAAATAAAATAAAATAAAATAAAGCTAAGAGGCTATAAAGAAGGAGATTCTGGCACATATGCCCAGTAACAGGAAATGTCACGTTAGAACACAAGCTTGCATGAAGACTGCAGTAACCACAAGCAAAACATACCCCTGTGTGGACATCTGCCCAACTGTCACTAATGTTGGACTGACCCCTCCCTGTTATGGATCCCTGTATCCAAGGATCATCGTTGCAAAATATTTTATATCATCCTCCATGGTGTGCCTTTACAAACTTCCCCCTTGCCTCGGTCTCCCTGAATATGAGCATAGGTTGCTAAAGCACATCTGTTCCCACTCCGGAAAATCCATTCATCTCCCCGTGTGCTCTGTTCATCCTGAGTCTGACGGAACCTAAAAGCGGTGATTTTAATCTTTCTCTTTGAATCCACATTTGAAATCTTCCAGTAAGAAAATGTTGGTTAAAGAGCAGGAGAATGAGCAACTGTGCTCTCGTCCACAGCTGGGAGGAGCAGAAATTGTTATAACTACCGTGCTTCAAAGAGCTATGTGATGTCTTGAAGGAAAGCGGAACATTGTGCACATGGACGATGAGCCTGCCACTCCACTTCTAGGTTTTTAGAAAACTGCAGAACTGAGAGTCTCCATTGCACTCTAAATGGCTTTTGAAAACCTCAGTCTACTGCCTGATATATATAGATATATATATATATATTTTTTTT